>NC_056744.1:1071840150-1071905150 GCF_019279795.1 Protopterus annectens | reverse complement strand
AGTGGAGTCTTCGGTTCCAGCACATCGTGTGGTTGTTTCTGTGCAGAGTTCCGCTCCGACACTCTCTTGGCGCCATCTGAAGTGTCTAGGGTCCGAAGCTCTTTGGTTGGCCCCGATGGGGACACTTGGAACCGAACTTCATCTGTGCCGAGTCTCCTGTCTCCCTCTTGGTGCGTCGGCCCGAGTGAGCTCGAACCCTATATCGTTCTTGGAGCCGATCCTTCTACAGCCGCCGGCACCTCCAGTTTCTTTGGAACCGAAGCGTCTTTCGGAGCCTGAGGAATCTGTCTTCGTGAAGATGAGGAGCATGCTGGATAGCTCATCCGCCCTATGTAGAAGTACTGATGCTATACTCCCTCGAGCGCTGACTATAGTCTCGGCATCTTCTCTTCCCCCAGATGGCAGAGACCCACAGTCTCAGGACCCCCACTTGGGTGGCCCCTAATTTTCCAAGGCTTCCCCAGAGAACCCCACTGAGGAGCCCCCTCGGAAGTGATCATGTAAGAGGAAGCATGTAGACTCCCCTGATGAGTTTCGCATCTGACACTGACCTTGATGAGTCGGAGGGGTCTCCTAAGTAGTCCTCTGAAGATGTCGTCTTTGCAGACATCTTGGAGATCCTCAGGCAAAGAGGCGGATGGCTCACTCTTATCCCGTCTGATGAGGAGTCTGTGTACCTGAAGGCTTTCGGGTCTCAACCCTCAGCTTCATGGGTGTCTTCCCCCATTTGACGAGTTACTGGATCTTGAGAGTCAGAAAGCATGGCAGACTCCTGATGCCATGGAACCGGTCCCCAGGAGGCTGAACAAGTTTTTCTGCCCCCCAAAGACAAAGAATTTTTATCCAAGGGCTTACCTGTAGATGCCATGGTGGTGGCGGCGACCACTAAGAAGGAGCTAGCAGGGACTTCTATCCATCTGCCCAATAAGGAATCCCGAACGATGGATAGATACGAGAAGCGTATCTTTTCTTCAGCGGCTTTTACACTCCCCTGAATTATCTGTCATACTTCACGAGTCTTCCGAGAGGTCTTCTGAAGGAGTTAGGAGATGCTCTTCAAGGTACCTCTTGCAGAAGAAGTCCCATCTACAGTATCTACTCAGTTGGCTACCTTAACATCCATTGTTAACTCCTCCATGAGGCTGATCTCATACGCAGCTGATGGTGCGAGTAGGGCGGTGGGTTCAGGAGTCTCCGTAAGGAGACGCTCCTGGATGCATCTTTGCAATTTTGCTGAACTTTTCAAGTCTGCATTCACCAATGCTCCTGCTGACGGATCCTCTCTTTTTGGACCCAAGGTAAAAGAAACCCTAACCACGTGTTAACAGGAAGGAAAGACACACACTGCTGTGGGAGTCCTTTTTCCTGTCCCTTCTAGACCTTACCCTAAAGCTCAGAAGAGTGGTAAAATGTGGTTCAAGAAATCTGCAATCTTTCCAGGATACACAGGGTGATTCCTCCTTCAGAGGCAGGGCAGGAACAAATGGTAGATATCACCCTAGAGGCAGGGGAGGTCCGCAAAATCAGGGAGGTCGCAATTTTTTTCGTGACCGTCCCTATCGGCGTTCCTGATGTGGAACCCGACTGCGTCTCTGGAGCCGGTCGGGGCTCGCTTGTCTTTGTACCCAGAAGCCTGGCTAAATATCACCCGAGACAAGTGTGTACAAGACGTTATCACCAGAGGTTACTCTATTTCCTTCCACCATGCCCTCCCAAAAGGATCCCAGATGTACCACCCAATCACAGGGATCAAGCAGCTATAGAGATAGAAAAGCTGCTGTTAGAGTCATCCAAGAGGTCCTGGCAGACCAAACAGGATTCGGAACATACTCCAGATTCTTTTTAGTTCCAAAAAGAGCAGGAGACTGGAGACCCATTTTAGTCCTCAAACAGCATTCAGAACATACTCAAGATTCTTTTTAGTTCCAAAAAGAACAGGAGACTGGAGACCCATTTTAGACCTCAGCAGGTTAAACGAGTATGTAAAGAATTCTAAGTTCCGAATGGTCACTCTACAATCCATACTCCCTCTGTTAGGGAAAGAAAATTGGATGTGCTAAATAGATCTCCATGATGCGTACTACCACATCAAGATGGACAAAGCATCAAGGAATTTTCTACGCTTCCGGCTGGGAGCCAATCATTACCAGTTTCGGGCGCTACCTTTTGTTCTCGCCACAGCCCCCCAGGTGTTCACCAAATGCATGGCAGTAGTGACAGCCCATTTGAGGCATCAGGGAATCCAAGTTTTTCCATACCTGGACGATTGGCTCCTGACAGCCACCACCAGGCATCTTCTAGTTCAATCCAGAGACTCCACAATCAAGCTCTTTTCCCAGTTTGGAGTCTCTATAAATTGGGAAAAATCCTTAACTTTGCCCGCTCGATCTATAACCTTTATAGGAGCAAACATAGACACGGTCTCTGTGATAGCCAGACTACCAACAGACAGAATACAAAATCTTTCACAGCAGATTTACAGGATACTTCTCCTTCATAGAGTCAAAGTGAAGGTGGTGTTGCAACTTTTTGGAACAATGGCATCTACTATAGCATTGGTACCATTAGCAAGACTACATATGAGAATACTACAATGGCTCCTGTCATCCCACTGGTCTTTTCAGCAGTTGCCCCTGCATCACCAGATACTAATCGCAGATTCTTGCAAAAAGGATCTCAGTTGGTGGATTCAGCCAGGTCACCTTACCACAGTGACTCCGTTTGTACCGCGCCAACCTGTTGCCACTGGGACCACGGTTGCTCTCTCAGATGGGGGGGGGGGCATTATCTAGGCAGGATTATCCAAGGCACATGGCAAGATCACGAGGCCCAGCTAGAGATAAGAGCGGTGCTTCTAGTGTTGCAAGCACTTCACGACTTTCTCCCTTTAGGGATGATGGCTATCCAGACAGACATGTCGGTGGTATTGTATCTAAACAAGCAAGGACGATCCAGATCTTACCCCTTATGTCGAGAGGTCCTGCAAGTTTGGAACTGGGCGATTTCTTCCCAACGCTTTCTCATTGCAACGCACATCCCGGGGACATCCAACGTGATAGCAGGCAAGCTAAGCAGGGCAATTTTGTTACCTCATGAATGGTCTGTGAACCAGAAAGTAGCCCATCAGATCTTTCACAAATAGGGGCGGCCCTGCTGCGATCTCTTTGCCAGCCCCTTCAACGCCAAATGTAGCACCCTTTTTTTTCCCCTCATTCCCCCTCCGGGAGAGTCTCCGAGAGATGCACTCATCCACGATTGGCTCCCGGGACTTCTTTTATGCATTTCCTCCTTTTCCACTCATTCCCAAGCTTATACATAAAGCAGTGTTGTTGGGAAGCAAGATGATCCTAATCACTCCTTACTGGCCTTGTCAGATTTGGTTCCCTTTCCTTGGGCCTCACCTGTTAGACTATCCATGGACTCTGGACCCAGTACCAGATCTCTTGACACATGTCAAGTTCTCTTCATCCCTGTCTCCACACACTCAAACTGACCAGCATTGCTGCTACAGTTCCATCATTAGTCAGGCTTCACGGTCTGTCTCCAGCTGTAACCCATATCATTACCTCTTCTCATAAGCCCTCGACTAGAAAATTGCATAACAGTAAATGGAAGAGATTTTCTATATGGGCAGATAACAAAGGTTAATCCATTTACAGCTCCCATTCCTATTGTCTTAGAGTTCCTACAGAACTTTTTCACCAGGGATCAGCAGCTGCTACACTCAGAGTTCAGCTAGCAGCAATATCTAATTTCCATGTGGGAATTAATGATTCTAACCTTATGTCCCACAAACTTTGCAAGACCTTTCTCGAAGGTTCTATGATGTTAAGACCTCCCGTTCAAGATCCCATTCCTCCCTGGGATCCAAGTCTAGTCCTTTCTAAACTTACTTTGCCACCTTTTTAAACCAGCCCATAGCTGTCAATTAAAATTTTTGTCGTGGAAGACTTTTTCTGGTGGCGATAACTTCAGCCAGACGAGTTCCCGAACTGCAAGCCCTATCAGTTAAACCTCCATACTAAATTTTTCACAAAGATAGGATCTCTCTCCAGATGAATCCTTCCTTTATCCCCAAGGTCTGCTCCCATTTTCACTTGAATCAAACTATCGAATTGCCAGTATTCTTTCCCAATCACACCAATAAAGCAGAGTATAGATTTCACCAGTTGGATGTGCATAGCCAATTGCGTTTCTACATCCACAGAACTAAAGGATTTCGAAAATCAGACCAGATATTCATTTCCTTTGCTGAAACAAGAATGGGTTTGCCAGTTTCTAAGGTCACACTATCAAACTGGATCTCTAACTGCATCTTTTTCATTTATACTTCTGAGGGAAGAGAGTTACCCCTTAGTCATAGCGCATTCTACCAGATGATTTTCTACTTCTGCTGCCCTCAAAGCCAGGACTCCTATTGATAATATATGTGCAGCAACAACATGGGCTACCCCTTATACCTTCATTACCCATTATAAATTGGACCTAACTGCCAGGGGTAGGGCCTCATTTGGTTCCACGATGCTCAGGAGTATTTTCCAGTGAACCCACCCATACAAGATGCTAAGGATGCTGTGCCACATGTAATAATGGAGGTGAGATAAGACTACATAACATAAAGAAGTTATGTACTCGCCATAACGTTCCATGTATGTAGTCCATATCGCCGAACATTATTATGAACCCACCCACCAGCCCCCTTCTTGCAGGATCTGGAAACAGTTTTCTACGGTGGTTTATATCATAAAGGACATTTTTATTAGGGTTTATTCTTCCAAACCTTTGTTCTCCTTCCTACTACTTCTCCTTATATAGACTAGCAGCAAACAATATGTGGGGAGTGTGCTCATGCACCATGGGATACCTCTTAGCCACGAGCCAATCAGAAGTTTTCAGGCTTTCTAAAAGCGGCCGAGTTGGAGCCGAGGCCACGCTTAATGTTCGGCGAGATGGACTACATACATGGAATGTTATGGTGAGTGCATAACTTCTCTTTTGGCACTTTGGGTCTACCTACAACCTGCTTGAAAACAGGTGATATCATGTTTTCCTTTTGTGAACCAGCTGAAGAACTTTGGTGAATTTCTTATTCATGCTGGTTTCTGTGGAGTCAGGGTCTCCTTTGGCTCTTCTGCAAACAAAGGTCCATAGGGTAGAATCTTGCACACAATGATAATGATTTTCCATTTTTTAGTGAATATTTTCTAGATGAAAAAATGTCAAATTTTTGTACTTGTGTAAGTCGAATCTTGTGCATTTGATAAGATGTTGATAGGACATAGGAGCTCAATTACTGGGCTTGCTCCTTTTTAGCATCTGTTTCTGTGAAGTGGAAGCAAACACTAGTTTATGGCTGGCTAAGTTGGTGGTGGTTGTCAGACTCCCCTGCAGACACTAGCATTCTTCAAGAAGGCCTATCTCTGTCTAACAAATTGTGTCAAAACCATGGTCTTGTACTCAGTGCTAAGAAATGCATAATTGTACCCTTTGGGAAGTCAACCATCCTGGCTAATTACCATGTTGATAATGCACCCCAAGTGTCAAACCCAGTGGTCAGGGATCTGGGTGCACAGGTGGACAGTAGCCTTACCTTCGACCATCACATGGCCTACATGGGGAGGAAATCCTTTTATGTTGTGCAGCTTAAGTAATGGCATGGCATCTAGGTCCAAAGAGGTCATTATCCCACTGCACTCTGCCCTTATTAGACCAGTCATAGAGTTCAGTGCTCCCTTCAATATGTACCTGACCAGGCGTGTACAGCAACTAGAGTGACCCCGGAGGTTCCTTACAAAGAGAGTCCAAGGTTTAAAAAAAATCTACCTTACACAGAGCACTTTAAAGCCCATTTCCTCTACTATTAAATTGTAAATTTAATAGTAGAGGAAAACTGTAAATTCCTGAGGGGTGAGCTATGCCTGGCTTGCAAGCTATCCACAGTCCCCACACTTATGAATCTCCTGCATATTTTTAAGTCCGACAGTACCAGAAATACAAGGTCTGGGGACCTGAATTTTGTCTGACTTTAACAGAACATGCCAGAGACACAGACGTGTCCCAGAGACTGCCCCCTTTTATGGGAACAGGCTTCCCATCCATGTGAAACTGAGTTTGTCTGTTACCCAATTTAAGTGCAGCCTAGACTAGGGGAATATGAAATTTTATACTAGGCCTGGCACCCATATCCCTTATGGACAGAGGTAGCTTGTAAATACTTGGTCCTCAATGTCTGATACAGGATGTCCTTATTTGTTTTGGGAAAACCATGGCGAGGCTTAGAACCCCTGGGTTGTTAGCCTAGTAACAATCTATTTTCTGCAGCTTTTCTCTCCAGGTCTCTTCTTAGAGGGATGTATGTTGTCGGCCCATTCGGACTTTCCCAGTAAATAAGTAGGCCAACTTAAAGGGCAAATCCATAAAGGGCAGTTTGTCGCCCATAAATGGGGTAAGGTGGAGTCTGGAGTGCTGGTATATCCTGCAGTGCTAGAAACTGTCACTGTAACCTGTCTGCTACTTTGTAAGCAGTGTGGGCTGTCAAGTAACTTGCAGTTTAAACTGAGAGAGTTTAAGCCTAAGCATTTCCTTGCAGTCACCACCTGGCATTTCCTGGACATATTCCTGTATTTTATCCATTAGGCTTTGTTGAAAGTACAGCACCTTTGTTTAGCAGTTTAACTCTGTCGGCATAGGTTAAAAATAATCTTGTTACGCACAAACAAGAATGAAATGGTGGATGCTGAACATGTTTTTCTGTGTTTTTTTTTTTTTTTTTTTGTTTTTTTACTTCCATGACTTATAAGCGAGAGAATGTTTGTTTAAATAGTGATATTTTTTAATTAATACAGATGTTTCTCATTGCTTTTACTGCAGTAGCCTTTAGGCTACATGGGTTGGTTCCTTCCTAGGAAGAAACAACTGGCCAGCTTCAAAAAACACTGCCTCCCCCATCACATGTTCACTCTTGACTGCTGAGTTCCCTTCTTGAGATTAGCCAGTCACTGAAGTTTTCTTAATTTTTTTTCTCGTCTTGAAGAAGCAACTGTTGGGTTTCACATGAGCAGCAGCTGAACTAAGAGCTTTGCTTCTGGACCCCTTTCACTCAGAAAATGTTGCCCTTTTAGGAAAAATGGCATTTTGTCAAATTTTTTTTTTTTTTTTTTTTTATTTTTACTCTTAGTAGTATTTCCCCTTTAAGAAACCTGGTATTTTTGGACAATATCAGAAATTTCCTATAAAGGACCACTTTTTGAACTGTGTTTAAAGCTACTTTTTGTGAAAAAAAAATGTAAATTGCTTGTGTAAACTTTGACTTTTGTGTGACTGAGTTCACTGAGGAAGGGTGTGTTAGTGTAATGCTTAAGCTCAATTCATGACACCCTGTACAAGTACTTTAACAGTGCTGACTGGTGAATTCTGTTCTACTTTCTCACTTTATAACCTAAAGGACTGGGGAAAGTATAAGTGGGTTTTGTATTAGAACATTGCCCCACCAGATGCACAGTAGCAAGGACCGCCCAAAGCCCTCCCACCACTCTGCACATAACTTTTACTTTTGGAAGTGCTTTGAATAAACATCAGAAGACCATCGCCTGCAAAATGAATATGCAAAGCATTGTAATTACTTCGGTACAAACCCTTTTCTCATTTGCTGGTACCAGCATTGTGACACAGCAGTCCAATTTCCAGTGACCAAAAGGTTCAAGTATTCAAACAAACACAGAATATGCTGCATTTATAAAAAAGTATTACATTTAAAATTACAATTCTTTAACGGGAGAGGGGTGCGAGCACATAATATGCTACATGTATACAAACTATTGCAGCATTAGACAGACTTGAAATTACAGTTCTGTAAGGGTACGGCTGGCACCCTTTCTGGGAGGTCTTTTTATTGCATTTAATGAATTTATTTATTGTCCCACTGCCTATTGCTGCTTTATCTCCAGAAATATGTGCAAAGAAAGGTGGGGGTGCAGGGGTTTTGTCGTTTCCTTAAGTAGTTCACTGTTGCAATTACTTGAAAATAGTATATTTCCTCCACAGAAGTGTGTTTTGTTTCAAGTGTTTTTTGACCCTACAAAGATTCTGACCCGCTAATAGTTGAATGAACCTGCATTTCTTTCCTGCGCCTACTGATATTGGTGCCGATTTTTTCATTTTGTCTGAGTGCATACAGCCCACTCAGCTCTTCACTGTGTTAACAACGGTCAGACAATGAATATTCAGCATGTCACTTGGTAATCTGCATGGTTTGTCACTCACCTGTGTTTTTCATGCAATGTTACATGGGCTTGCCCTGCCAATCATGTAGGCCACACCCATTCCTGAGCTAAAATCGCGGTGGGGTAATGTTCTAATGCAAAGCCTGTAAAGTGTGCTGGTTTTGACCACTTGCCTTCCATTTGACTTTTCCCCAGTTACAGCATGGATACTCCGGTCTGACAGGCTCTTCTCCCGTGGTACCTAGAAAGAAGAAAAAAATCCACTCCCAAGGAGTCCTTACCATTGTTGCTAATTTAATGGTTGAACTTGCAGTAGCTACTGGTTGTTCCTCAGATCATTCACTCACCTCTCCAGCTTCCTCTGTTTAAGTCCTTTAGGCCAGCATGAACCATGGGCCAGCCACATCCTGTTTTACTGTTTCAGTGTCCTATAAAGGCATGGGAGGACCAATTTCACTGGGTATGGGAGATGCTTTGTGAGATTCTTTTCTGGATAACTGGGTAGGAGACCATTACACTGGGCATGTGATGTTCATCGTGCATACAGCTGCAGTCATAACAGGTGGGTTCTCCTGCCGTCAGGCGGGTCCTCGGTCGGCCGAATTCCAAAGTCTAGGTCCGGCGTCGGTTGTCGTCGCTTCTTCCCTGACGTCAGTGTGACAGGGGTATAAAGGAACCAGCCGCCGCCATTTTCTCCAGTCTTTCTTGCCGCGCGGTGCCTGAAGCAGAAGCAGTTCGAAAGTGCCGTTCGGCCAGCTCCTGAGATTACGAAAATTTGGAAACTGAAGTCTTCTTGAAAGCTAAGTACCCCGTTGGGGAAACTTTTCTTGCCTCAGACCGATGTCAGACAAAGTTAATAATTGTATTTCTTGTGGGAAGCAAATAGCGCATAAGGATTTCCATTCCCTCTGTATACCTTGTTTAGGCCCAGACCACGACGTCTCGGTCTGTCGCTTTTGTGCTACATTTAACAAACGCACCATTAAGCGTCGGGCGGAGTTCGCCCAGCATTATTTTGGGAAAGCATTTAACTATATTATGTCATTGGATACTCCGACTCCAGTTTTGTCTAAAAAACGCAAAGATAAGGACGACACACTAGGTCCGTGGCCTCTACCGACACCACGCCAAAGCCGACTACACGTGGTCCGGTTCTCAGCGAGGCGCCTACGCAGCCCCTGACTACCGACGACACTTCTTTGACGGTGTCTCCTGTGCCCGAGGTCGCAGGCTCCTCGGCCCACACTCTGACTACAGATACCGAAGCCACTTTTGGCGTTGAAACTCAGAATGTGGACAGGTCCACCTCCACTCAAGGTGTCTTCAGACCTTCCTCTTCTTTCTCCATCAAGGCTTTCACTAAGTCTAAAGCAACCATGCACTCTGAGACCAGCTACACAGGGCCCATCTCCAGGCCCCATGCCTAAGAAACAGGTGCTTAAAATGGCTGAGGATTTAATTACTCTTATCAGAGGTTCTCAGCCCCCACCGGACAAAAGGCCCAGAGTGGAGGAAGATTCCCCCTCCTCTGATCAGGGCTCCATTATTTCAGAGCACTCTGATCAGGAACATTCTTACTCCCCTTTTGAAGAGTCTGATGCGGAGGAGTCCATCCCTTCTGTATCCCTCCCTGAGGATTACTCATTTGGGGAAACTTTGCATACCTTAAGGGAACACTTCCCCTGGGAAGGCCAAGATTATTCAGATTCCAAGAAAAGGCTTAGGGAATTTCTCTTGCTACCTCAGCACAGGCCTCTGGCTATACCTCCTGTCTTGGACATCCTAGATGATGTTTACTCGGAGGCCTGCCTTAACCCGGACTCTCTACCTCCAGCTCCAGTTAAGCCTGACAGATACTACAGGGTTCCTGACTCACACCAATTTCTATACAAAAGCCATGCTGCTGACCCAGAAACCATCTCACAGGGCCCTAAGGGAGTTGAGGCCTCCATTGCTAAAAATCCATTACCTTCCGAGAGAGATTCCAGATCCTTAGAAAGGTGGGGAAAAAAGGTATATACCTCGGCTACCTTAACCATGAGGGCCTTAAACTGTCAGTTCCATATGCTAAAATACCAACAGTTTTTGTTATCACAATTGAAAAGTAAAATGTCACAACCTGAACAACCAGACTTGAAGGAGTTGCAGGATTTAATGCATAGTGCAGAACAAGAGGGTAAGCATACCTTACAATGTGGTTTTGATGCTCTAGAGGCCTCATGTAGAGCTGCTGTTAACAGGATCAGTCATACGTAGGCATGCCTGGCTCAAGGAACAAGCCTTGCCTGATCATGTCAAAGCTAAATTACTAGACGCCCCTCTTCAAAAAGATGTACTATTTGGTGCTAATGCTGAGGAGGTATTAAGGAAAATTGAGGAAAAGGCTAAATCAATGCAAACTGTGTGAGATTTTCTGCAGGTACAACCCCCACATTTTAGTAGAAATTGGCCTTCCAAAAACTGGTCCTTTCCTGCCACGGACAGACCCCAAAGAGGCAGATACAGGTGCCCGAGGGACAGAGGACAATTCCAAGGATGGTTTAGAGGCAGACGATGGCAAACTCCTACACAAAGAGGTGATGAGGATAACTCGCAATCTTTCAGAAAGCAAACCCAATGACTTTCCCCTTTGCATGCCAACCAAGTCTCAAATGGCCGCCCCCTTAGGAGGAAAGTTGGCATTATTTTCAAAAAATTGTCATATTGTCACAAAGGACAAATGGATCCTGGACATTATAAACAGAGGCTACAAATTCCATTTTCACACCCTTCCAAAAATGAGAGGCATGCCAAACCTGCCACATAATCAAAGGGCAGAGGCACAAAGGCAAATTACAGATCTCATAAACATGAAAGCTATTCAAGAGGTACTTACGCACGAACAAGGTCAAGGTTTTTATTCCAGGCTATTTCTGGTACCAAGGAAGGGAAAAGATTGGAGACCTATTTTGGACCTATCCATCCTAAACACATTTCTACTGCACAAAATTCAAGATGCTCACTCTACAGCAACTTCTTCCCATGCTGGGCAAGGAGTCTTGGCTGTTAACATTGGACCTCAAAGAGGCATACCTGCATGTCCCAATCAGACAAAATTGCAGAAGGTACCTCAGATTTCTTGCAGGTTCAACTCATTATCAATTCTCTGCATTGCCCTTTGGCTTATCTACTGCGCCCAGAGTATTCATGAAATGCCTGGCATCAGTAATTGCCTACTGCAGACTTCAAGGGATACAAATATACCCCTATTTGGACGACTGCCTGATCCAAGCGTACAGCAAGCACATTCTTCTGAAACATCTGGCTTGTGTAATAATGTTGTTGAACTCTCTGGGATACACAGTCAACAAAAAGAAATCAAGGCTAATACTCTCTCGGAAGATAATTTTCCTGGGTGCCAATTTGGACACAAACACCCAGATGGCCTACCTCATGCCAGAGAAGCAGGGGCAACTAATTCAATACTTCAGAACACTAGCAAATTTCACCAGGCTGACTGCAAGGAAATTCCTGCAGGCTCTGGGATTCATGGCATCTTGCATCTTACTAATCCCATGTGCAAAGCTGCATATGAGGAAACTACAATGGTACCTGAAAAACATATGGTCTCAACACAGCCACAGTTTGGAAACAATAATACCACTAATTCCATGTCAGCAAAAGGAATTTCAGTGGTGGGCTCAAGCATGTCAAACAAACACAGGTCTTCCATTCAGCAAGCCTCAAGCAAATCAAGTCATCACAACAGACGCCTCGGACTCCGCCTGGGGGGCGCACATGACAGATCGGTGTATTCAGGGCAAATGGTCCCAAAAAGAAAAGCACCTTCACATCGGTCAAAAGGAAATGCTAGCAGTAATAAATGCTATTATAGCTTTCAAGGACCTTCTACAACCAGGTCAACTATTGATAAGAACGGACAACACCACAGTTATGTGGTACATAAACAAACAGGGAGGAACACATTCTTACCCCCTATGCAGACTGGCCATGTCGCTTTGGAACATGGCCATGGACTTACAAATGGAACTACAAGCACAGTATCTGCCAGGCAGGGAAAACACGCTGGCAGACTACCTAAGCAGGAATATGACAGATCCACATGAATGGAAATTGCATGCAAAAGTTTTTACAGAAGTAATCCAAGAATGGGGAAGGCCAGACATAGATCTCTTTGCCTCCCACAAAAATCATCAATTGACAAACTTCTGGTCAAGGATTTTCCATGCAAAGGCCTGGAGAGTGGACGCTCTCTCTTTCATTTGGATATCAATGACAGTTTATGCCTTCCCACCTCTTCCTCTGCTGCCCAAAGTTCTATTGAAAACCAGAGCAGACAGACCAAAGATGATTCTCATTGCTCCGGACTGGCCAAGACAACACTGGTACCCATTCCTGAGGAGCCTGACGCATTCCCCACCATGGACCCTGCCTCTAATGCCTCTTCTTCTGACTCGGCACAGCTTCAAAACTCTTCACAGCCAGCTAGAAACACTCAATCTAGCCGCATGGAAGATTCCTTAGCATCACAACAGACCCTACTCTACAATGAGGTGTAGTATGTCATTTTGGAGGCCAATCAACTAGAAAAGCTTACTCTGCAAAATGGAAACGGTTGTGTGTCTGGAATGAGAAAAAGGGCCAGGATCCTGGAAAAACTGAATTTACCTCAAATACTACAATATTTGGCTGAGCTGCTAAGCAGTGGACTTTCATTCTCCTCCATCAAAATCCATGCGTCAGCCATTTCTGCAGAATACAACACTGATCCACCTTTATTCTCTCACCGTCTCTTAAGACAGTTCCTCAGAGGGGCTAAAAATTTAAGACCTCCAAGGAAACAACCAATATCTGCTTGGGATGTTAATTTCATTCTGGAAAAACTGACATTGCCTCCCTTTGAGCCAGCTGCTTTATCAGATTTGCAATATTTATCCTGGAAAACAGCTTTCCTTCTGGCTATCACCTCAGCTCGTAGAGTTTCAGAACTACAGGCTCTCATGGCTGTCCAGCCTTTTATCATCTTCCATCAGGACAGAATTTCCTTACAAACCAACCCATCCTTTATGCCTAAAGTGGTATCCAGGGTAGCTTTAAATCAGGCCATACATTTACCTACTTTTTATCCTAATCCTCAAAACAAAGGGGAGAGATTACTACATTCCTTGGACATCCACAGACAAATGCGTTATTTGGACAGAACAAAGCCTTTCAGAAAATCAGAACAGCTCTTTGTGTCCTATGCGGTAGGAGCTCAAGGAAAGCCTATTTCCAAACAGACAATCTCAAAATGGATAGCCCACTGCATACGCTTTTGCTATTCCCTTCATGGCAAAACTGTACCTACAGGCATTAGAACTCATTCCACCAGGGCCACAGCCACCTCTGCAGCCTTCCTCAGAGGAGTTCCTACCAAGGATATTTTGGAAGCAGCCACTTGGAGTTCTGTGCATACCTTCTCCAAGCACTACAACCTACCATTATACTCCAAATCTAGAGCAGGCTTTGCCACTGCAGTCTTGCAGGGCATTTTGGCTCCTCCTAGTTCCACCTAGTGCCTACCACCCCTTTCTTAGCTTTGGGATTCTACCCATCTGTTATGACTGCAGCTGTATGCACGATGAACATAGTACAGTTTTGTACCTACCATAAATGTAGATGTTAGAGTGCTAATACAGCTGCAGTCCAGGTTTCCCTCCCTCCTTCCCCTCTAGGCTAACACATCCTCATACAACCTGATTGGGGTATCCATTTATGATGTATTTGCTTGCAACTACTGTATTTTGATTATATTGCACTGCATTATTACACAAATTTATGTATTGCCTTCCTTCTGGGGGCACCTGACATCTGGGGCAAGAAAAACTGAAGAAAATGGCGTCGGCTGGTTCCTTTATACCCCTGTCACACTGACATCAGGGAAGAAGCGACGACAACCGACGCCGGACCTAGACTTTGGAATTCGGTCGACCGAGGACCCGCCTGACGGCAGGAGAACCCATCTGTTATGACTGCAGCTGTATTAGCACTTGAACATCTACATTTATGGTAGGTACAAAACTGTTCTTTTCTCCAAGTCAGTCCCCCTCAGCTAGAACTGTTAACCGTTTGTTTTTTTCTTAAATGTTGTTCTGATTACGTTGTTACAGTTAAAAAGGCGTTCCTTTTCTTGGTAAGGCTACTGTGTACTAGGCATTGCAGGCAGTAAAGCCTGGTACATAGAAACCTTTACAGACTGTCATTTCCTGTAAAATTTATTCCTGTGGAAGCCATATCTGATGGTTCTGGTTTTGACAGAAGAGGGTCTTCTCTTATTGTAGGTTCACAAACCTAACTCTCTGATTGTGAGGGAAACTTCCATTTTCTGCTAATCAGACCATTGCCCGAGTGAATGAGGCATTTTTATGGGAACACATAGATGCCCCCCTGAACTAAGAAGATATGTTATACATGGATATACCTCATTCCTCCTACACCGCCACCCTTGGAGATTGTGTTTGAAAGTTGCCTGAACTCATCCTGATAACCACCATCAGCACCCCCCCTCCCAAAAAAAAAAAGCAGGTGAGGTGTATAAGGTACCTGCAGACTAATGCGTGTTTTTTTCTCACCATGGGTCAGACATGTGAAAAATAATTATGCTGTATCATATGGACAACCTGAGATAATTGGCTTCTCTACCCTTTCTACAGAAGAAAGCTTGTTTCTGAATCAAACTGCTAATACCATTTCTCTGGTATGTAAACATGCTTTGAAGAGTGTGCTATTCTGCATCTACTGCTTCTTTGGCTATTCCTGTAGTATTGAAGGTATGATTGGATTCACCTTTAGATGAGGATGTATTGTTTCATGCCTTTTGCAACCCAGGTTCTCACACACTGTGATGAAAGAGGTAAAGTTTAATTTTGGGAGTTCATGTACCCTAATACAAATGTCAGCTTCTTCCTGTTACACTAAAAAGCCAAATAAACAACAACATCCTCATCATCCTTCTTTCGGTTTACCCCAGTTAGGGGTCACCACAGCAGAATGATTGGCAGTGGAGATTTACAGTACTGTGTTGCCAGCCCGGCGCCCAACCTTCCACAGAAGGCGCACACACTCTCACCTAGGGCCAGTTGAGTGTGTCCACTCCACCTACAGCACGTCTTTGGGATGTGGGAGGAAACCCACGCAGCCACAGGGAGGACATGCAGACTCCACACAGAAGGCACCCCAGCCGAGAATCGAACCAGAGAACCTCTTGCTGTGAGGCGGCAACACTAACCTCTGCACCACAGCGGCCGCCCCAGTCCTTTTCTGACAAACAGTGCAATAAGATGACCAGAGAGTAGAAAAAAATGTGTGTGTGGGGGTGGCTACCAGTAGCACAGAATGACCATTTGTAACATGGTATCTCCTTAACTCATGAGGAACTTCTGTTTGTTCCATAAAATGCCTCCTTTGTATCCTGGCAATGGTCTGATAGCATTCCTTCCCCTTTCCCTAGCCAGTATCTCTACAGATCTATCCCTAAAACTGTCCCTCAACATTCCACTTTGACAAAAGATTGTTTTGAACTCCAGTGTGTTTAAAAGTGGTGAGGGAGGGTTTACATGTGGCACTGGATATAGATTCCTCCTTTCAGAGGAATACCTTCCACCTTCCACTGTCCAAATCCAGACAGAATTTTTTTCCTCAGGTACTTCAGTCTCTAGACACTGAGGGAGTCCTAAAGCCAGTGGCTTTGTCAAAGGGGCAAAGGCTACTATTCCAGAATGTTTTTGGTGCAAAAGAAAGAGGCCCATTGGAGACCACTACACTGGGTCCTTCGTGTCTGAATCTGTGTATGGAAGTTTCAAAGGTCAAAATGTTGACCTTGGATAACCTGTAACCTTTCATTCCTCACACAAGCTGCTTGGAAGCTCTAGACCTAAAAGATGATGTTAAGTTGTCAATCTCGCCTTCATTCTTGCTGGATGGGTTCGGAGCCGATCCTCGGCTCCGACTCTGCACTTGCTAAGCTCAAGATTCACTTCCACCAGCTCGAGGCAACCCCATATCCCATGATGCAAGGCAGAGATTACCCAGATCTCGTTTGCCGCTTCGCTCATGAGGTAACTTTTTACCAGCTCCTGGTAAGTGAATTTTCTAACTGTATTTCTGAGACTTTAGTCCACTCCATAACTTTATTTTTATTTATATATTACTTTATTAACTTCCCGATTCACTTAGCCCTATTCCCGTTAGTGTCCGTTCCCTTTATTCATTGATTTTTGCTAGTCGGGCCTTAGGTCCTTACCCCTCCTATATTTTTCCTGTCTGGGTTTGTTTGTGTGTGTCTGTGTTTTTTTCCCTGTACTTGATTTTGTTAATTTAGCTTAATTTTTGGACTGACTGTGTAGTGTGTGTGTATTAGGGACTCAGTCATGTCCAAAGAAACTAGGGTCTCAGGCTTCAAGAAGTGTGACTCGTGCTGTCAGAAGATGTCTCTGACAGACGGTCACACTTCTTGTATTTATTGCCTGGGACCTCTACACCTGCAGGACTCCTGTGCTATTTGTCACTCCTTCAGCCAGAGAGTCCTGCAGGAACGTAGAAACAAACTTATTCTAAGGGGCTTATTAAAGCCTGAGAGCTCCCTGGCTAAGTCCGGCTCGGGGAAGCCCTCAGTCTCCCAAGGCCCAGGCTTCAGTTTCCAAGCCTTCAGCCTTGGCTCAGACTCCCTCGGAGTCGAGATCGGCTCCGGCTGGAGCCGATCCTTCCTTCTCTGAAGGTTCGGTATCGGCACTGATCGGCGCCAATACTCTGGCTTCCATGCTTGTGTCGGCTCCGGCTGGAGCCGACACATCTCTGACACAGCTCCAACTGGAACCGAAGGTTCTTCGGCTCCGATGGCTCCGTCGAGAAAGTGATCCAGATCTCCGTCGCTGGAATCTATTCATTCTGCTCCGGCCTCTCCCTTACTTTCGGAGCGGAGCCATCGGAGCCGATCCTCAAGGTCTTCCAGACTCTCAGACCATGACTTGGAGAGGGTGGTGAGTAGACTGCTGAAATCACAGGCACTGGCCCAGATGCTTCATAGCCCATCTCAGCAGACGATCGCTATTCCACACCCTCCAGAAATTCCTCCTTCGACTCTCCTTCAGAGCTCAGAGCCGGAGCTTATTGGAACTGTGACTGTTGGTGTTTCGGAGCCGATACCACTCCTTTCGGCTCCGTCGTCTTCGACTCCTATCTCCTTCTTGAGACCGTCCTTGGAGGGATCCGGTCGTCGGGCTTCCCTTGTCTGTTCCGAGGGGGCGAGTGGCATCGGACCCTTGTCTGACCCCGTTCTCCCCCTCGGAGCTGCAGCTTTGGTAAGCTCGGCACCGACATCTGCTTCGGAGCCTTCCCTTTCGGTGGGGCTGGGGATTCCTGTTTCCTCGAAGCGGGAGCTCTTGGTCCTCCCCGTGAGGGGAGCCTTCGAGGTGATGAGTGTACTAGCCCCCGAGCTGAGTCAACAGTCGGTCCCTTTAGCTCCTCCCTCTTCAGTGACTGTAGATATCTCTTCCCACTCTCTTGCTCCCGGACCCAGAGAACAATCGCCCCAGGTTTCCCCATTGGGAATACCCTCCTCTTCCGAGGTTTCTCCTGATCCTTCAGGGGAACCCCCGCATAAGAGGACTTGCAAGAGGAAGCATTTAGACTCCCCTGAGTCTATGGCATCAGATACCGACTTAGATGAGTCGGAGGGGTCCCCAAGATCCCCCTCTGAGGATGTCTCCTTTTCAGACATTCTTGAACTCCTGAAACAGAGGGGGGAACTGGCCCTCCATTAACCCCTCCGAGGATGAGTTGGTATACCTGGAGGCTTTTGGATCTCGACCCTCCACCTCCTGGGTTTCTCCGCCTTTCGACCCCCTCATGGACATGATAGCTCGAAAGGCGTGGGCATCTCCTGATTCTGTGGAACCAGTCCCCAGGAGGCCTTCTAAATTTATCACGGCCCCCACTGAAAAACAGTTTCTCACCAAAGGTGTCCCGGTTGATGCCATGGTGGTGGCGGCCGCCACCAAAAAGGAACTTGCAGATCCTTCCGTACCGGTCCATCCTCCTAACAAGGAGTCTAGGACCATGGACAGGTATGGTAAGCGGATGTTTTCCTCAGCGACCTTTGCTATGCGTTCGCTGAATTATCTATGTCACTTCACCCGACTTCAAAGAGATATCCTCAAGGAATTGGGTGAGGTGGTACAGGATCCGTCAGCTGCTGGGGCTCGAGAGAAGATTGCCTCTCAGCTGGGAATCCTAAATTCCATAACTAACTCCTCCATGCGGCTCATTTCTTATGCAGCCGATGGAGCGAGTAGAGCTGCAGGCACAGGAGTGGCTCTCAGACGTGAGTCCTGGATGCGACTTTGCAATGTTGCAGACCCCTTTAAGGCGTCTTTCACAAACTCTCCCTTCGATGGGACAACTTTGTTTGGACCTCAGGTGAAGGACACTTTGACCAGGTGCGAGCAAGACGGCAAGACTCTTTCTGCCGTAGGAGTCCGTTTCTCCACCCCTTCAAGGCCTTACCCCAAAGGTCAGAAGGGAGGGAAAATGTGGTTCCAAAAATCTCAAGGAGTCACGCCTGACGCACGTGGTCAGTTTACCCCCAGAGGCAGAGGGGGTAATAACAGACGCCGCCCTAGTGGCAGAGGGGGTCCGCAGAAGCAGGGCAGCAGAGAGCCTCTCTGACAAGCCCTTCCAGCATCCCTGAGGTGTTGCCCGACTGCCCACCCTTGGAGGCAGTCGGGGGGAGATTGTCACTGTACCCAGAAGCCTGGCTTTTCCTTTCTCAAGACAAATGGGTACAGTCGATCATATCCGAGGGTTACAAAATACCTTTCGAGAAAAGCCCCTTCCCTCAAAAAGGATCCCTTCCAGACGTTCCACCCGGTCTAAGGGAAATTGCAAAGCTAGAGGTTTCAAAACTTCTAGAGAAAAGGGCCATCCAGCCAGTTTCAACAGACCATTTAGAATCCGGAATCTACTCGAGGTTCTTTTTGGTCCCCAAAAAGACGGGAGACTGGAGACCAATATTAGACCTCAGCACACTAAACAAGTCTGTCAAAAAGACCAGTTTTCGGATGGTCACACTTCAATCGATTTTGCCCTTTCTGGACAAAGACAACTGGATGTGCTCTATAGACCTTCAGGATGCTTACTATCACATAAAAATCCACAGACGCTCCAGAAGGTTTCTCCGCTTTCGGCTGGGGACCAGTCATTTTCAATTCAGAGCCCTGCCCTTTGGTCTCACCACAGCCCCCAGAGTGTTCACCAAATGCATGGCAGTGGTCACTGCTCACCTGAGACGTCAGGGATTCCAGGTGTTTCCGTACCTAGACGACTGGCTCCTCAGCCACCACCAGGCATCAACTTCTCCAGGCCAGGGATTACACTCTACGTCTCTGCAGCCAGTTAGGGATTTCTGTCAACTTCAAAAAGTCTTCTTTATCGCCTTGCCAATCTATTACCTTTATAGGCGCAGATCTCAACACTACTCGGATGTCAGCAAATCTAACAAATCAAAGAATCCTGGATATCCAAAATCATGTTCGGATCATCCTTTTCAGCAAAAAGGTACAAGCCAGGTTGGTCCTGAAAGTGTTAGGCCTATTGGCAGCTGCCATCACACTTCTTCCTCTGGCCCGCTTTTACATGCGTCTCCTACAGTGGATGTTGTTTACCCAATGGTCCTTCCAGCAGTTGCCCATGCGTCACAAGATCCTTGTCACACAGATCTGCAAGAGTCACCTATCCTGGTGGATTTCTTCCCCTCTAGTCCATCAGGGCAGACCATTTGTCCCCCCCGACCCCGGTAGCCACGGTCACTTCGGATGCCTCCCTGATTGGGTTGGGGGGGCATTATCAGGGCAGGATGGTCCATGGCACGTGGCAACCGTTCGAATACCACCTGCATATAAATGTCCTAGAGGTGAGAGCAGTGCTTTTAACGTTGCAAGCCCTCAACGACTTCCTTTAGGAACTATCGCAGTTCACACGGACAACATGTCCGTAGTATGGTATATTAGCAAACAGGGCGGAACCAAGTCCTATCCTCTGTGTCGAGAAGCTCTCAGACTTTGGCAATGGGCGATCTCCTCTCAGCGGTTTCTGATGGCATCGCATATCCCCGGGAAAACCAACATCATAGCGGACAGGTTGAGCAGAGCTATACTCATGCCTCACGAGTGGTCTCTCAAACAATCTATAGCGGAAGAGATTTTTCAAAAGTGGGGCACTCCTTGCTGCGACCTTTTTGCTACACCCCAAAACAGCAAATGCCCAGACTTCTTCTCTCTCTTTCCACTTCCAGGCCATCCCCCCAGAGACGCTCTAACCCAGGATTGGCCCCGGGGACTTCTTTATGCTTTTCCCCCCTTTCCGTTGATTCCTCAAGTGATTCAGAAAGCTACCGACTTGAGAGCCAAGCTGATTCTCATTGCTCCTTACTGGCCTCGACAAATTTGGTTCCCGTTCCTTCATCGTCATCTCTTAGTGCAGCCTTGGCATCTGGACCCAGTTCCAGATCTTCTGACCCACCAGTCGGGTCAACTGCACCGGTCCATTCTTCCCCTCAACCTCACTGCTTGGTTGCTCCACTTCCTTCCTTAGCCAGGCTTCCTATGATATCTAATCCCTTTAGGGATATCATAGTAGCTTCTCTAAAGTCCTCTACCAGAAGGATTTACTCTAGCAAATGGCAACGGTTTTCTTTTGGGCAAGGTCTAAGAACATAGATCCCTTTACTGCCCCTATTCAGTCAGTTTTGGACTTCCTAGCTGAAATTTTTCACTCCGGTTCTTCTTCCACAGTTAAAGTCCAGCTGGCAGCAATCTTGAATTTTCATGTCTGATTTGCAGACCAGAACATTGTCTCACAAACTTTGCAAAGCCTTTCTCAGAGGGATCTTCCTACTTAAACCCCCTGTTAGGGATCCTCCACCGCAGTGGGATCTAAATTTAGTGCTGGCATCCTTAATACTTCCCCCTTTTGAACCGGCTGCAACATGTTCGTTAAAATTTCTCTCTTGGAAGACGCTCTTTCTAGTCGCTATTACTTTGGCTAGAAGGGTGTCTGAACTTCATGCTCTCTGTGTTCGTTCCCCTTACTTGGTCTTCCACAAGGATAGAGTATCTTTGAGAACTAACCCGTCCTTTTTGCCCAAGGTTGTTTCTAAGACAAATTTAAACCAATCTATTGATCTTCCAGTATTTTCTCCCAATTATTCTGACAGGGCGGAACAAAAATTGCATTGCCTAGATGTTCATCGCCAACTCGGATATTACTTGGGCAGAACAAAGCAATCTAGAAAGTCTGATCAGCTTTTTCTTATGCTGAAAATAAGAAAGGTCTCCCTGTTTCTAAGGTGACCTTATCCAGATGGCTGTCTTCCACTATTTCTTATATTTATCAGCTTAGGGGCAAACAGCTGATCTCAATACCAAAAGCACATTCTACCAGAGGCCTAGCCACATCTACAGCCTTTCAGGTTAGACTACCCTTAGACACTATTTGTGCAGCAGCCACTTGGGCCACTCCTCATACCTTCGTCTCGCATTACAAATTGGATTTGGCCTCCAGGGACAGGGCGAGTTTTGGTTCCACAGTTCTCAAGAGTCCGTTCCATTGAGCCACCCAGGATAGAGGTGCTAGGGACGCGGTCCCATCCAGCAAGAATGAAGGCGAGATTGACGACTTAACATTTAGAAGTTATGTACCTACCATAACGTTCCATGTTAGTTGTCTTCTCTCGCCTTCTTTCTTGTGTCCCTCCCTCCTGTCCCCCTAGCCTGGACAGACCTTGAACTATCCTCTTCTCTGGGAGATTTCTCCCTTGGACACCAGTTAGCTCTGCACTTAGTTACCTGGGTTCCCCTTACAGTTTTTTCTCAGGTTAGTTGTTCTTCCCTTGGGGGAAGATAGTAGGTATTTTTTCCTCTAGCTACCAAACGAGATCTGGGTAATCTCCGCCTTGCATCATGGGATATGGGGCTGCCTCGAGCTGGTGGAAGTGAATCTTGAGCTTAGCAAGTGCCGAGTCGGAGCCGAGGATCGGCTCCGAACCCATCCAGCAAGAAAGAAGGCGAGAGAAGACAACTAACATGGAACGTTATGGTAGGTACATAACTTCTAAATTCCTACCATGTTCCCATAGCTGTAGAATGCAGGAAATTTATGTGGTTCTCTGTTTTTGGATCACATTAACAGTTCTCTCCATTACCCTTTGGTTTATCTACGGCTGCAAGAGTACTAACGGAATATCTAGTCCCAGTTGTAGCTTATTGCAAACCGAATGGCATTTATATTTTTTCCTAATGACTTGTTTATCTTTACAGAATCTTTACCCATATGTCAAGAGTCATTAACATGTTTGTCTCTTGACCAATCTGGGATTCCAGATAAATGTTGCAAAATCCTCTTAGAATTTGTCTGATAGGCTTGTATTTCTGGGCTGCCTTATAGAGTCTCCCCTTCAGAGAGGGCCTTTTTAACACAAGACTGGATGAATCTATATCTGGAATTTTTCCAGAACTTTTTCAGTCCGTCTCAGACGTTTGCAATAAAATTCCTCAGAATTCCCGGTCTTGTTAGGTTACAACTGAGAGAGAAAAAGTGGTTTCTAAAAGAAGACCTGCAGAGCCGGAATTTGCTTCCTCTAGATTACCAAATTCCAGTTTGGGGCTATATAAAAAGGGAACTCCACTGGTGGAGAAAACAATCCAACTGAACCCATGTCACCCCTTCTCTCCTCAGACCCCAGTCCAATCTGTCACCACAGATCCATCATATTTTACTGGTGCAGAAAACAATCCAACTGAACCCATGTCACCCCTTCTCTCCTCAGACCCCAGTCCAGTCTGTCACCACAGATCCATCATATTTTGCTTGTGGAGCAATTTCCAGATTTGGGGGGGGGGGTGGAGAGCAAGGCTGCTGGAATCCTTCAGTCAGACCAAAGCACATAAACTTAAGGGATGTGATCCATGCCTTGAAGTCTCCATCCTCTTAGATCCCTAGGACCTCTCCAAGTGGTAGTTAAACAAGCATTGAGGAACAAGGTTGTACCCAATGCAGGCTGGTAGTGAACATTTGGGGGTTCTCCAGCATTCCTTAACCCTTCAAGCATATTTTATTCTGTCAGCGCAAAACATAGCGGCAGACAAGCTGAGCAAGACCAAGACATACTCATACAAATGGAAATTTGAAAAGTGGAGTCTTCCAGGAACTGATCCAGGTTTGTGGGACACCTCAAGTAGATGTTTTCATCTCCTTTCAAAATGGGTAACTTTTGTTCTAGGGCTGTTTTTGTAAGCCCTTGGAGGGGAATGTTCCTATATATACTACCACCCTTTCTACCAATTATTTAGGGTAATTCTGATGATTCATAAGGATACCCCAAAATAATTGTGGTTGACCCCCTTTTAGCCTAAGCAGCTTTGATTCTTCCTCCTTATAGAATTGACCAAGGGAAATTACCACAAGCATCCTCA
Organism: Protopterus annectens; assembly: GCF_019279795.1. NCBI lineage: Eukaryota > Metazoa > Chordata > Ceratodontiformes > Protopteridae > Protopterus > Protopterus annectens. The sequence continues at coordinate 1,071,881,422 of NC_056744.1, read as the reverse complement.
CGGACTAGATCCTGTTTGTCAAGACAGGGATTGTTTGATGCACCCTAATGTCCATCTTAATCTGACTGCCTGGATGATTAAACTTTTAGAGAATTAAGAGAATTACTACCCTGTGTGGCTATATAACTGTAAACCGTGGACAAGTCCTGCTTACTAAAAGGTGCACACACACAGTAAATACTGAACACACTAATTTTACACATTTTATTTTTTTGTAACCTTAAAAGTGCAACAGTAAAAAGCAGCCGTAGAGCTGTTTATTGCAAGTTTTAAGTAAAAAAAAAAAAAAAAAAAATCACTGGACAGCAGAAACAACTGACAGTGGGGGGAGGGGATTGGTAATGGATTACATTTAAACATTCGTTTGTGGAATGAAACTTCTGAAGTTGTGTTCAGACAAAGTAATGAGTTTGTGTGTGCATTTACGTCTATGTATGTGTCTGTTTTTTAATGTTTTTGTGTGCCTGTCTGTGTTTGTCTAATATTTACGTATTTTGTATTTCAAATGCAAAATACTTTCTTCAGCAGAAGTAAATGTACTTAAAGGGAGAGTGTCAAGATTCTCTGCAGGTCTGATTGTTTTGATTAGGATGGTAGGTCATGTGATCTTTTTGTTTACATTCAGGTAGCTTTTAATCTATGAGCTCTGGTTTCAGTACTTTGGGGGAAGGGTAACTAACACTTCAGGAAATGCTAACAGTTTCCTCTGTGTGCTCCTTTTATCTGCTGCCCCATGCTGACAGGAACGCTTTAGCATTCTTTGAAATGTAGGTACTGCTTGTATGAGCTACTTTTTTTTTCAGGCAGGCACAACAGTGGACTTTTTTAAATATTTTCTGCAACATAGTTTCTTGGTTGTTTTGATTTAATGATGATGGAAACCGATGCAGTGGATGCATTTTATTGTATGGTCTGGAGCAGTGCTGTTCATTTGCTAATGTAACTGCTCATTGAGTACTTTTTACATATTTTATTTATTCATTTTGCATTTGTTGACCGGGATAGTCCGATTGGATATATGTCCATTTTCAGCGGAGGCCCAGGGAGAAAAGCACATTGACCATTTAGTAAATGCTAGTTTCAGGCAGATTACAGTCATAAGCAATACCGGCAATTAGCACATATACTACTAACTTTACAAAACATAACCTTATTTTCAAAGTTATATATACATAACATTACTTACATTCAGGTTTAAGACACATACATATATATGTCTTTCAGTTTGTTGCAGTGATGCGTCCTACTGTTATATGGGAAAAGGGCACAAGAATTATGGGAGATGTCCAAAGTTGAATAGTACAGGAAGCATTACTGCTGATGGAGGGTGAATAATCAGAATGTGTAAGGAAAAGGAACAGAAAGCACAGCACTTTCAATTGGGATACTGTGTTGTAGATGTCACAGCAGTAAGCGAAACAATCTACAAGTAATGAACCAAAAATAGCCAGAAGAGCTGGTTCAAATGTAGACATAATTAACTTTTCCAGTACAAGGTAAAGATCCCCACAAAAGTGTTACCTGTTTACTAGTCGGCCTTATATTTATTTATTTTATTATTTATTTATTTTACATTTGTTTACCGGGAGAGTCCGACTGGGCATAAAACCCTTTTTCAGCAGAGGCTCGTGGAGAAAAGCTCTATTGTTAGTAAATTATTTTGTTAGCAGAAAGAAAATTGTATAATAAAGAAAAAAATAGCAACAGACATTCATAATGGTAAAAATACTAGAACCGAATAAATTGGTCAAGTGGGAGACGAGACCAATAATCTTGTATAACAGTGCTTCTAGAAGACTGTTCTTACAATAGTAGCAGGTAGTGACATTGTATACAATAAGAGTGCCACGATACTTAGTTTTATATACAGGTAGCATAGCAAACTGAAGACATAAAATTTGATAGATATTAATAGTGAGAAAGAAAAAAAACAACATAAGGTAGTCATATGACTTAAATTCAGTGCTCATTACATATGCAATAAAAATTTTAAAATCAGTTATATGCAAATTATTTCTTTGAAGAGCAACTTGACTAAGGTATGTAGTAAAGGAAACAATCTCTTCAGAACCAGAGTCATGTGTTTGTGAGGAAAACACTGTAGAATCCCTGTCCTTGTCATCAGAATCCTCTAATAAAACATCATCACGATTTCAGGGGCTGCAAGCCAAGTAATTTATTTTTATTAACATACCCACTGTCTTGAGATAAAATATGTTTAACCTTTTGTTTTTCCTAGGGGCATCCCTAGAAGGAGACCAACTGAATTGATGACAGTTCAAACCAGAAAACAGATTCCTACCCTGGCCACCCTGGGAAAAACCTTCAGGAGAAACTTCTATGCCCAATGTTGACGGTTCTCCCATACCCAGTATGGACCCTGCATCAGCCACAGAATATATGCTTACCCCAGGTCCATGGTGCCAAAAAGGGCTATTCTAAAAGACTGTGGTAAAACTAGTCAGTGGTGACCAGCTATGACCACTGTAAAGTCACCCATCAATGGCTGAGGAGCAGACTGAGTCTACAGTTCAGGCAAGGGCTATTTATTTACTTATTTTTTCCTTTTAGGTACATGAAGAGGAAGAAACACAGGACCAGTAAGTGTATCCATGTTCCTGCCAAAGGAGAGAAGCCTGTCATAGCATGATGTAACAGCTTGTTGAACAGACATGAATTTGTATAGAGGGGTATAGTCATAGATTTGGGAATTGTATACCAGTTTTCAGAAGGTTTCCACCACCATCAAAGAAAGTGCGAACCCGACAAAAAAAAAGTAATTAAGTAGATAAGTAAGTAGATGAATAAGTAAATAAATATACTTACACACCCAAGCATTCTCAAAGGAAAAAAAATAAAACTGTGTGTTAGATTTCAAAGTTGCTTTCATGTAAGTCTGCCTTGATGCTGTAAGGCTTGCTCTCATTGTAAGTGACTTCTTTTGGTCTGAGGCCTATCTATAAACAGGCTTACACCAGGGGCCAAATTCCAATTGCCATCACAGTAAACTGGGAGTTGGTAATCTGGGATTCCACTAATGTGAAGTAGATCCATATATACATATATATATGTATATATATATATATATATATATATATATATATATATATATATATATATATATATATATATATACACACACACACACACACACACACACACACACACACACACACACACACACACACACACACACACACACACACACACACACACACGTCTCTGTGTTTAACTATAAATGTGCTTATTTTAAAAAAGTCAAATTCCAGCACCTGCACAGAATAATTGTAAAAACTGTATGCAGTTACATGCATGCCATTTATCTGAATGTACCCACATTCAAATTTGTGTCTGTGTGTGTGTGTGTATTTAGATATATAGGTTCACAGGTGATTACTAAGCTAATTGCACAAGAGGCTTTACAAGCCAAGCAAATAATACCCAGGATGTGGCAGTATTATATCTTAATTCACCAGATATGGGATGGGGTAGTCTCCGGGTGCTGGAGCCCTTAGTCATTTTACAGACTGCCTTGTTCCATAAGGGACATGGGAAGTACCTCAGGAGTGAATTTACAGCCCCCCATCCATTTATATGAATTATTTTTCAAGAAAGTGAGGAACGGACTTGGATGTTCTTCGTCTTCCCTTGCTGCAGTCCTGACAATTGGGTATAGTCCGCGTCCCAGTCGGCCCGAATACCAGAGTATATTGACGCCGGTCATGGCGCTTTAGACTGACGCCAGTACGCCAGGGTACTACGCGCATGACCGATTTCATTTCAGTCTTTTGCCGCATGGTCCGATGCAGAAGCAATTTTGCGAGTGCAGGTTGGCGTTCTGAGATTTTCCAAACCCGGAGTTTCAGAAATACAGAGTTGGCTAAGTAACCCCTGGGGAACATTTTGGTTTTTCTCTTGCCTCAGTATTTAACCGGATGTCAGAAAAGTGAATAACTGTATTTCTTGTGGGAAGCAGATACCGCATAGGGATTATCATACTTTGTGTATTCCTTGTTTAGGGCCTGAGCACGACGTTGTTGGTTGCCGCCTTGTGCTAGATTTAACAAGCACTATTAAGAGGAGGCTTGATTGTGCTAGGTTAGTGTTTGGGAAGCGTTGCAATTATACTATGCCGTTGGATACTCCGACGCCTGCTTCTTCTAAGAAGCGCAAGGACAAAACAGTGAAGTCTAGGGTGAGGAACCGCAGTCCCGGACGCCGGTCCTTTAGAAGGCTCAGGAGCCAGAGGTTTTGCCAGGAGTCTCTATGGAGTCTCAGGCAGATACTTTACTGTTACAGGATGTGCCCTCTCAGGAGGTAGGCCAGGCTGAGGGGGCTTCTCAGGTAACTGTTCTTCCCTCTCTTCCCAAGGTAGTTAGGCCTCTCCTTCTGTTGCCAAAGCTTCTTTTAGAGGAAGGCCAAGTTCAGCTTCTGTAGGGGCTTCTCCTAGCATTTCGGCTCTGTGCCTAAGAAACATATGCTTAAAATGGCAGAAGATTTGATTACTCTGATTAGAGGTTCTATGCCCCCACCTGATAAGAGGCCTAGGGTGGAACAGGAGTTTGATAGTTTTGAACTGTGTTCACAGGCTTCAGAGTCTTCTGTGGAAGACTTGCAAGAGTTTCCTACTTATTCTGATTCTGATGTGGATGATTCCACTCCTTCAGCTTCTCCTCCTGAGGATTTTCATTTTCAGAGACTCTTCACTCCATGAGGGAGCACTTTAAATGGGAAGGCCAAGATTACTCTGACTCCAGAAAAAGGCTTAGGGAATTCTTGTTTTGCCCCAGCATAGGCCCTTAGCTATTCCTCCTGTGTTGAATGTGGTGGAGGATGTTTTTGCAGAGGCTTCTCTGAACCCTGATTCCTTGCCTCCTGCTCCTGTTAAGCCTGATAGGTATTATAGGGTGCCCAAGCTCATAAGTATTTGTTTAAGAGTCCCAGGGCGGACCCAGAAACTGTTTCTCAGGGGCCTAAAGGTGTTAAAGCTTCTGTGGTTAAAAATCCTGTACCCTCTGATAAAGAGGCAAGGGCTTTGGATAGGTGGGGTAAGAAAGTATATACTTCTTCCACTCTAGCCATGAGGGCGTTGAATTGTCAATTTCATATGCTGAAATATCAGAATTATCTCCTTTCACAATTGAAATCTAAGGTGGATGCTTTGGCGGAAGGTATTGAGTGTAAAGAATTGCTGGATTTGGTTCATGTGTCTGAACAAGTGGGTAAGCATTCTTTGCAGTGTGGTTTTGATGCTGTTCAGGCCTCCTCGAGGGTGGCTGCTACTAGTTCTGTTCTTCGCAGACATGCATGGTTGAAGGATCAGAATTTAGCTGAGCATGTTAAGACCAGGATTTTGGATGCTCCTTTACAGTCTGATGTGTTGTTTGGACCGCCTGTGGAAGCAGTTTTAAAGAAAATGGAGGACAAAGCTAAGTCTATGCAGACTGTTAAAGATTTTGCAGGTACAGCCTCCAAGTTTAGTAGAAATTGGCCTGCTAAGGGGTGGACGATCCTGCTTATGGTTCCCAGTCTAGGGGTAGGTCTAGACGTGGTAGGGGCAGGGCTCAAGGTCTGCTTAGGCCTAGATCAGACAGTTCACCTGCTCAGACTTCTGGTGAGGGCAGGGGTCAGTCCTTCGTAAGCAGAACCAATGACCTGCCTTTTCAGCTGCCAGTGGACTCTCGTCTGGCAGCTCCTTTGGGAGGAAGATTGTCTCTTTTCAAAGAAAATTGGGATTTAATCACTCAAGACAGATGGGTGCTGGATATCATTCATCACGGGTACAGATTTTATTTCCACACAATGCCCCTTTCAAAGGCATGCCAGATGTTCCTCCTCCACAAAGAAAAGAGGCTCACAAGCAAGTTTCTCAGTTACTCCAGATAGGGGCTATTCAGCCAGTCCCTGTGTCAGAAAGGGGCTTCGATTTTATTCTCGCCTGTTCCTAGTACCAAAGAAGGGGAACACGTGGAGACCAATTTTGGATTTATCTATCCTCAACACTTATCTGGACATTCCCAAGTTCAAGATGTTGACGTTACAGCAACTGTTACCTCTGCTGGGCAAGGATCACTGGATGGTAACTTTGGATCTCAAGGAAGCTTACCTTCATGTGCCCATAAGGCTAAGTTGCAGAAAGTATCTGCGGTTTCAACTGGAGATTTTCATTATCAGTTCTCTGCATTGCCCTTTGGCTTATCTACTGCCCAGAGTATTCACAAAGGTTCTGGCTCCAGTGATAGCTTACTTCAGGCTTCAAGGCATTCAAATTTATCCTTACTTGGACGACTGCCTGATCCTGGCTCAAGAAAAGGAACACCTTCTACAGCATCTGGAATATGTCATAGCAGTGCTAAGATGCCTAGGGTATTCTGTGAACGAAATAAAGTCCAGTCTAGTACCCTCTCAAGACATGTGCTTTCTGGGTGTGAGACTGAATACAGCAGCCCAGATGGCCTTTTTAACCCCGGACAAACAAAAGAGTCTGTCACTTTACTTCCACCAACTATCTCATCAGTCCGTGCTGACTGCAAGGACAGTCCTTCAAGCATTAGGGTTCATGGCATCTTGTATTCTGGTGCTTCCCAATGCCAAACTGCATATGAGGAAGCTGCAATGGTATCTCAAAATGTATGGACACAGCACTGCCAAGATTTGGACACTGTCATTCAAATAATACCTTGCCTTCAAAAGGAATTCTTGTGGTGGGCTCAGGAATGTCACCTAAACAAGGGACTCTCTGTGACCCGGCCAGAGGCGAGTCAGATTTTAACGACAGATGCCTCGGACACTGCTTGGGAGCTCATCTAAATGGAAAGTGGATACAAGACAAGTGGCCTGCCAGACTACAGCATCTACATATCAACATGAAGGAGATGTTAGCAGTCCAGTTTGCATTGATGGCGTTCAAGGAGTTACTTCTTCCAGGGCAGGTGTTGATTCTGACAGACAACACAACTGTCATGTGGTACATCAACAAGCAAGGGGAACACATTCTTATCCTCTATGCAGGCAAGCAATGATTTTATGGGAGACTGCTTAAGCCTGCAACTGACTCTTCAGGCAAGGTTTCTGCCAGGAGCACAGAACTCCTAGCAGATGTATTAAGCAGACAAATCATGGATCCCCACGAGTGGAAACTGGATCTTCATGTATTTCAGAAACTGACAGTGTCATGGGGAACTCCAGACATAGATCTGTTCGCTTCTCCACTAAACCACCAGCTGCCAAAGTATTGCACAAAGGGGTTTCATCACACAGCTTGGAAAGTGGATGCTCTGTCTTTCAGTTGGAAAAACCTTCATGTCTATGCCTTTCCACCTCTACCTCTTCTTCCAAAGGTATTACTAAAGGTCAGACAGGACAGGCCAAGGATGATTTTGATAGCTCCAGATTGGCCTCGCAACACTGGTACCCACTTCTAAGGAGTCTTGTAAAGAAGCCTCCATGGCCTTTACCTCTGATTCCTCATCTGTTATCTCAGAAGGACGGTCATCTGCTCAATGTCAAGCTTCAATCTCTTCATCTCACAGCTTGGCATATTCTGTGTTGAAGCATGGTAGGTCTCAGCTTCCTCAACAAGTTTTAAATGTGATTATGGAAGCTAGAAGGCCTAGTACTAGGAGAGTGTACGCAGAAAAATGGAAGAGATTTTTCTTTTGGAGTACAGCAAAGAATTTGGAGATTTCAGAGCCTAATTTGAGTGTGGCTCTTCAATATCTTACTGAATTATTGGACAAAGGTTTGTCTTTCTCTTCCATAAAGATTCATGCTGCAGCAATTTCGGCTCACTATGATTGTGACCCACCTTTGTTTTCGCATCCTTGGTTCAAGCAGTTTCTTAGAGGGGCAAAGAATATAAGACCCCCATGTAGAGCTCCTACTCCTGCTTGGGATCTCAATTTTGTGTTGGAAAAACTTACTCTACAACCTTTTGAGCCTGCAGCTACTGCTGAACTGAAATATTTGTCATGGAAGACTGCTTTTCTGTTGGCTATTACTTCTGCAAGAAGGGTGTCTGAGTTGCAGGCCCTTATGGCAGTAGAGCCCTTTTTGATTTTCCATAAGGACAGGGTATCATTACGTACTAATCCTTCCTTTATGCCTAAGGTGGTCTCTAGTGTGGCTTTAAACCAAACTATTCATTTGCCTACGTTTTTTGCAGATCCTCAAAATAAAGGGGAAAAGATTTTGCACACTTTAGATGTACACAGGCAATTGCGTTATTATTTGAGCAGGACTAAAGATTTTAGGCAGTCTCAGCAGTTACTTGTTTCTTTTGCTTTAAGTTCACAGGGCAAGCCTGTGTCAAAACAAACTATTTCTAGGTGGATTGGCTTTTGCATTGCATTTTGTTATTCCCATCATGGCAAAGAGGTTCCAGCTGGGATTAGGCCTCATTCCACTAGGGCTACTGCCACTTCAACAGCATTTCTAAGGGGATGGCAACTAAGGATATTCTGGAAGCAGCTACTTGGAGTTCAGTGCATACTTTCTCTAGGCATTATCACCTGCCTATATACTCTAAGACTAGAGCTGGTTTTGCCACAGCTGTTTTACAAGGCATGTTGTCAGCTCCTGCTACTTTATAATTTGCCAGCCTCCTTACCTCTGCTTTGGGATTCTACCCAATTGTCAGGACTGCAGCAAGGGAAGACGAAGAACATAGTACAGTTTTGTACCTACCATAAATGTAGATGTTCGAGGATTCCCTTGCTGCAGTCCAATTTACCCTCCCTCCTTCCCTCTGTGTTTCAGGGTGGTTGTGTAGGTGAGTTTACATGTTTATATTTTTGTATATATATTACTGTATATATTGTACATGTTTTTGGTGCAGGTTGTTTTGGGACTTGTCTTTTGGCTCTTCTGACATCTGCGGCAAGAAAAGACTGAGGAAATGGCGTCGGTCATGCGCATTAGTACCCTGACGTACTGACGTCAGTCTAAGGCGCCATGACCGACGTCAGCCTTATACTCTGGTATTCGGGCCGACTGGGACGCGGACTATACCCAATTGTCAGGACTGCAGCAAGGGAATCCTCGAACATCTACATTTATGGTAGGTACAAAACTGTACTTTTTGTCTGTTCCATAGATGACGTAGCTTTTAGGATATCAATCTGTCTTTCCAGCAAGTTCTGTTAGCGTCCTAAATAAGGTTCAAGTCCATGGAATGTGCAACCCTTGTATAAGATTTCTTGCAAATATGTAACATTTTTATAAGGGCTGGATAAGAGAATGCCTTGTATGTCAGGCATAAGTCACCTCTCAGTAAACAATATTCGATTATGTAAATAGATAGGGCCTTTAGTCAGTCAGCATAAGACATGTGTCTTATGCTTTGTATTTTTTAAGTGAGAAAGCTTTTGGGCTGCTCCAATTTGTGTGAGTGCTTGGTTAGGTATATGCAGAAGGGAGCAATGTACTCGATTATAAGCCTGATGAGGGCTTAGTACAATGGCATTATGACTTCCTTTGATCGTGATGCCATGCCTTTACTTGTAAGTTGAGCCACACAAAAGGAATTCTTCACTACCATAGCTATCTGGTGGTCAAAGTTTAGGTTACTATCTGTCTGTGTTCCTAGGTACTTCACCACTGGGTCTACATTTAGGGGTGTGCTGTCAATATTATAATTGGCAGGGATATCTGATTTACCAAAGGGTATCATTATGCATTTTTTAGCATTTAATCAAAAACCATGATTTTGGTACCAGTCATTTGTCCTTTTTAGACCTATTTGTTGGATGTCAGCATTGTCTGGGGATTCATTGATTCCTCCCGGCTTAAAATCATTGGTGAAATTGGTGAGCCAGAGGCCCCCAACATTGAGTTTCATTTCAGAGAAGTATATACCAAACAGGAGAGGTCCCAACACGACTACTGTGGGACACCACTAGTAACAGGTTCCTTATCAGAGGTGGATTCACCTATTCGAACAACATGTGTCCTGTCAGTGAGCCAGCTTGCTATCCATCTGATGATGTAGAGGTTTATGCCTAACTCAGTAAGTTTATTTATGATCCCTGAGTGGGGGATTTGTCAAAATCTTTGAGCAGGTCTAGATAAGTGGTGTGTACAGTTTTACCCTAATCCATGGCCCTGGTGACTTTCTCAAAGAAGTCCACCAAGTTCAGCAGGCAAAGATCTGCCTTTAACAAAGCCAGTTGGGTGTGGTCCAGCGTTTGGAGAGCTCCTATGTTATTATTGATTACGTCAATAATAATTCTTTCCAACTTATGGGTCTGTAGTTGCTTGGGTCAGTTGAAGGGGCCCCCATAAGCAGAGGGATGACGGTTGCAGTCCTCCATTCCTCTGGGACAAAGCCCAGCCAGAGGCTGTGGTTAAAGAGTGTTTCAAGTGGCCATGATAGATTCTGTTTTAAGCTGTTTAACAAGCATCCTGGAATACTGTCAGGACCCATGGAGTCTATGTTTTTGGCTTTAGCTAGCACAGTAATGACTTGTTCCCTCGTTAATGTCTGGTAGGGGGATGGTTGTGGGTATTTCTTTGGGTGTAGGAGGAGGTGAGAACTATGAACTGGACTTGTCGGCCAGCAGGTGTGCTGTAATTTCAGTCTGGGTGTAAGAGTTGACATTCATGATTAACTTGCCACAATGCTGAGCGTTTCCCCTGAGGTTACAAAATAATAAAAAAAAAAGCCTTATGGTTATCTTTTACCTGGTAGGCTATCTTTGCCTCATAGCTTGCTTTGGCAGATTTGACCAGCTCTATAAATTCTTTGTTTAGAAAGGAGAGTGCCTTTCTGCACTATTTTGTCTGTTCTTTCTTCCTATTTATGGTAGGGGGGGTCCACCAGGGTGGTTTATTTTTGCCAGTAATCCTAGGTTTTACTCGGACAGGTACTGCCTTCTCTATTCAGCTATGAATGTGGTTGTGCAGTGCTTTTGTGTACAGCTCATAGTATGCCTCAGTGGCATCCGGGTTTGGAGGGGTTTAGGAATTTAATACGCAATCACTTAGTTTGAGGTATTTGGCCTTAGCAAGGTTCTTAATAGGTCTGGAGTTTTATGGGGGTTCTAAGTTTTATCTACTATCCTACCTACCTATTCAGGCATGTTTAAGGGTCAGCTCCTGGTCTTTTATCCTGTCTACCTGATGAATCTGGACATCTTGGGGCAATGCAGCAATTGCCTCATGTACACAGACAACCCTCTCCTCCTAACACCCAACACTACAACCTGAGAGAGATGCACTTATATAGCCAAACTGGAAGCAAAGCTCTCTTCACCCAAGACTGGACTAGACAGTCAAGAGGAGAAGGTAAACACTTGCACCACACCACACTCATCACATAGTCCCTCAAAACCTACAACACCAAAACAGAAACACAAAACACACACCTACATTCACGGAGGCTCACAATAAAACTCTACCCAAGCAACAGGGACCTCCAAAGCAAAAACGCAAGCAACCCCCCCAACACAACCCAAATGACACATAGCCCATAAACTCAGTGTGCCACTCAACCACAGCCCATAAGGCATAACAACATACCCCACACCCTAGTCAGAGTCAGGCACACTGATGTTCCACTCGCCAGGCTAAACAAGGAGAAAGTTACTGTCAGCTGCCTGTCGGGTGCCAGGATCCGCCACATAATGCTCCACAATAACTCCACAACAAGTACAAATATGACTCTGTCATTGTCCATGTTGGTGTGAATGACCTGAGATGTACCTCCCTGAACTACATGAAAAGAGACATGGAGGAGCTGTCCGATCTTGTAGCCCAGGCAGGTATGACCCTAGCCCTGAGTAGCATCCTGCCATCTCCCAGAATACCACAGTACAAGGACAAAATGATTGACTTCAACAATTGGCTAAGCTTCTGGTGTCATTCTAAGGGGATACAGTATCTGTCTGCCTGGGATGACATGATCGACAAACCACGATACTGTGCCAGAGATGGCCTGCACCTGTCACCCTTGGGATTCCAGAAACTGGCTAAGGCTCTTGCCACCCCTATAGTGCCTTTCTTAGGCAAGGTTCAAATGACAAATTCACCACCGTAACAGGTACAAGCAAGCAAAATCTGAGGGTAATGCTACTCAATACTAGAAGTCTAAAGCTCAAAATGCACTCACTCAAGGCACTCCTTAAAATGGAGAACATGGACATCTGTGCAGTGACAGAGACCTGGTTCAAGGCTCCAGAGAGCACAACTGCATTACCAGGCTATAATTCATACCACTCCTTTCGGCCACCTAACCTCGACCAAAACACTAAAGGCAGAGGCGTGTCCATATTCATTAAGGATATCCACACCTCCAGGCTAGTTGCTCAGCATAATGCATCTGAGATTATCCAAGTGCAACTAACTCTGGGCACGACCGCAATCCAAATTGTAGCTTGCTGCAGATCTCCCACCATGCCCCAGGATTCTCACTCCTCATTTCTTTATACACTGGAAAATATTAGGGTACAACCTAACACCATGTCCCAAAACTCTCATTCCACATTCCTAAGCACCTTGGAAACTATTAAGATCCAACCCAACACTCTCATAGTAGGTGACTTCAACTACCCCTCCATCAACTGGGAAAACTACTAATGCACCAATGCACTGGCCCAACGCTTCCTGGAATTCATCAATTATAGTGCCCTGGACCAGCTCACTCTTACCCCCACTAGAGGAAGCAACATCCTTGACCTAGTTATTACTAACACTGGCAACCGTTGCTCTATACCAGGAGTCAATTCCTCCCTGGTTAGATCCGACCACAAACTATTCACCATGGAAATCCACATCTCACCCACACCCCACGCAAAGGTATCCACTATGTAAAACTTCTCCAAAGCTGACTTTGGACTCCTAAAAACAGAGGTGCAGAGGTGGGTAACTTCACGGCACTCATGTCAATGGAAAATAGATGCATGACTGCCAAATCATACACCAGTGCACTGTACGAACATGTACATAAATCCATGGAACTAGCCATACCGAACAGAACTAAGGCGCTCTCCTCCAAAAAAAGGAAGCCAATCTGGTGGCCCCTGCCATTAATATACTATACAACAGAAGGAAGAAACTGTTGTAGAAAAAGGTTAAGTCCCAAGACTGGAAAAATTCCCTTATTAGCCTCAACAAAAAGTTGAGATCCCTCATCAAAACCTCCAAAGCCAGCTATGAAGGCAGAATTGTGGCAGACACTAAAAACAACCACAAAGCCTTCTATAGTTATAACAAGAATCTCCACGGCAATACCCAGATTTGCTATGAGTTACTGCACAATGGTACCTCCTATACTGAGCCAACAGATAATACCAACATACTGGCCGACCGATTCAGTGCTGACTTTACCCCCCCCCCCCCCCCCCAGGACCAATCTCAGTACCGGAAGAATGCCAGACACCCAGCATTACTGCAGCATAAGTTAAAGCTGCATTGTCCAAGGCAAATAATACAGCTTCCATGGGACCCAACAATGTCCCTGGCTGTGTTCTACATGAATTACAAAGTGAACTGGCACCACATCTGTGTGCCCTGTTTACTCTCATCCTCACCTCAGGCTTTGTCCCTTCTGAATGGTGCACTGCTACAGTCCTCCCTCTCCATGAAGGAGCGACTACAGATCCTGGAAATTATTGCCCTATTAGCCTGACAAGTCTGATATGTAAGGCTATGAAGCACATCATCATGGACCTAATTAACAAAGATATAGGGAATCTCCATAACTCTAGACCCCACGCAAATTAATTTTGTGAAAGGTAGATCATGCCTCATCAACCTGGTTGACTTCTTTGAGTCAGTCACCAGAGCTGTGGATGAGGGTAAGGCAGTTCATGCAGTGTGCCTTGATCTGGCCAAGGCCTTTGATACCATTCCTCACTCAGGAATTATTGATAAACTCACCAAACTAGGCATCAACATCTATATCATTAGGTGGGTTGTAAACTGGCTCACAGATAGAACCCATAGTGTGAAAGTAGCGGACTCAAGTGAGACTGCCAACCAATCATGAGTGAGTCCCACAAGGATCAGTCTTGGGTCCTCTCCTGTTTGGCATCTACTTCTCAGAAGTCCAGGCCAACACGGTGGGACTCTGGCTGACCGAGTTCACAGACAACTGCAAGCTGGGAGCCATTATTAACTCCCCACTTGATGCAGACATCCTACACAAAGGTCTCACTGAGACCAATGACTGGTGTTAAAATCATGGCTTTATGCTTAATGCCAAAAAATGCGTCATCATCTCCCTAATTAACACATCGATGGTAGTCCACTGAACACTGAAGGAGTTATAAGTGATCCGGGGACACAGGTTGACAGCAACCTCTTCTTCGACCACCACATTGCCACTGTGGTCAAAAAGTTCTTCTATGTGGCACATGTCATTAGCAAGGGTTTTGCATTCAGGAAGAAAGAGGTCATTGTTTCTCTCTACTCTTCCCTCATTAGACCAATCATAGATTATAATGCCCCATTTGGCATGTACCTCACTAGACACCTGCAACAGCTGGAGAGGCCACAAAAGTACCTTACAAAGAAGATCCTAGGCCTTAAACACATGTCCTACATGGACAGACTCAAAAAAACTCCAGCTGTTCTCTGAATCATATCGTCTACTAAAAGCCATGTCTGACCCAGTTCTGTTAGAAATGCTACATCTACAGAAATACCAATCCCTCTGCACCACACACTCCAGAGACCTCAACCGCATTATCACAATCAACAGAACATGCTAGAGGGACAGGTTCATAACCCAGAGACTGCCCACGCTCTGGAATAGACTTCCCATACATGTCAAGCAGAGCACCTCTCTGGCCTTCTTCAAGAGAAGTCTTGATGAGTGGATGGGAAATAGAAAGTTCACCCCGGGGATCACTCCAGTGGCTCTACTTGATAGAGACACTGGGAGGGCACTTCTATGGTCTAGGCTTGTAAAGGCTCTAGGGCCATTAGCCTAGGAACCTATGAATCTAAGTCTGCTGGGCATGGTCTAATTTTATACCATGTTGCTAATGCCTAGAACTCCTTACCTATATCCATGCTATAGTCCATTAAAACCATTCTGAAATAGTTCTTGGCCAAAATCTGTCTCTGTTCTTGCTCAATCACAAGATAACAATATTCTTAAATATGAACAAGTTCCAATTCATACCTTACACCTTCTTACTCCCCCCTTTTCACTCATTTCCTGATTTATCGAGATAAGCAACAACGTTATTTTTTCCTCACATGTATGTACTATATTAGTTTACATTTACCTTGAAGAAGCTGTCTAAAATTTCCCGGAAATCAAATGTCAGTAAAAAAAAAAAATATTATGCTTGACCTTGTCCTTACAAATGTTGCCTCTGCCTACACCCTACTAATATACAATACCATGCTATAATATAGCATTTTCACTTCAAAAGTAAAAATGAATAAGGAAGTGTAATATATCAGTATACACGATGCCTCATGATATGAGCCTATGTAATACAAGTCTTCCCTGTCAAAATAAGTTGGTATACCCGATTTACTTGGCAAATAAACTAACCAAAAAAAAAAAAACTACAACAAAATTACCCACACGTATCAGTGGAAATAACTGGCCACCCACATCTCAATATATCAGACTGAAAAACAATGAAAAATATTACTGAAGATTAGCTACTTTATACTTCTCCACTATCTCTGACTTTGTCTCATATTATTACCCTTCTTGTTGTATGTTTTGATTTTCTGGTAAATCACTGAAGATTACAGTCCGTCATTGATGTCAGACATTTGAGTTCCATTGTTCTTGGTCTTTGCATTATATCTTAGTTCTTAGCATATGGCAGGGTGCCTAGAGAGGAGTTGTGGTATTGTATGAAGAAGTCGGGAGTGTCAGAAGTATGTAAGAGTGGTACAGGATATGTACAAGGGTAGTGTGACAGCGGTAGGAGTGACGGATGCGTTTAAGGTGGAGGTGGGATTGCATTAAGGATCAGCTCTGAGCCCTTTCTTATTTACAATGGTGATGGACAGGTTGACAGACGAGATCAAACAGGAGTCCCTGTGGACTATGATGTTTGCAGATGACATTGTGATCTGTAGTGAGAGTAGGAAATAGGTGGAGGAGACCCTGGAGAAGTGGAGATATGCTCTAGAGAGAAGAGGAATGAAGGTCAGCAGGACTAAGACAGAATATATGTGTGTGAATGAGAGGGAGGATAGAGGAATGGTGAGGATGCAGGGAGTAGAGGTGTTTAAGGTGGATGATTTTAAGTACTTGGGATCAACAATCCAGAGTAATGGTGAGTGTGGAAGAGAGGTGAAGAAGAGAGTACAGGCAGGATGGAGTGGGTGGAGAAGAGTGTCAGGAGTGATTTGTAACAGACGAGTACCAGTAAGAGTGAAAGGGAAGGTCTACAAGAGTGTAGTGAGACCCGCTATGTTATATGGGTTGGAGACAGTGGCACTGACAAAAAGGCAGGAATCGGAGCCTGACGTGGCAGAGTTGAAGATGTTAAGATTTTCACTGGGTGTGACGAGGATGGACAGGATTAGGAATAGGTATAGTAGATGGTCAGCCCAGGTTGGAAGGTGTGGAGACAAAGCCAGAAAGGCAAGATTACGTTGGTTTGGACGTGCTGAGGAGGGATGCAGAGTATATTGGGAAAAAGATGCTAAGGATGAAGCTGCTGGGTAACAGGAAAAGAGGAAGGCCTAAGATAAGGTTTATGGATGTGGAGAGAGAGGACATGCAGGTGGTTGGTGTGACAGAGCAAGATGCAGAGGACAGGAGGAAATGGAAACAGTTGATCCGCTGTGGCGACCCCTAACTGGAGCAGCCGAAAGAAGAGGAAGTTCTTAGGATTTTCATCAACATGGATTTCCCAAAGACTGTTATTCTCCTGTTAACTTTTTAAGTGAAATTTGGCGATATTTAAAATTATCACTGATTTTGGACTTGTCCCTGGTGGGTCACTAAGCTAGTATAAACCTATGAACCCATTACTTATGCATAAAATATAGTACAAAACTACACTGAATACATTACACCAATTTATTCCTAACAACACATACCCCAAATTTAAGACATGACATAAATAACTAAAGGGGATTTAAATAATCCCTCAAAACATAAAAATGTGCACAAACCTGTACCATCCCTCAGGCTTGTAAGAATGTACCACAGTGTCTTACTGGAACCATTTTTTTTTTTTAAGAGGACTGTTATTTCCACTGAGACAGCAGGACAACCTACCCAGGGTGATATTTTACTTGACTGGCTCACCAGATGCGCAGTAGCAAGCACCACTCAAACCCCGCCCCAGCTGGTTGACACGTCACTGTTCTTATGAATAACCAACATGATGTGGTTTTCCAGCCAGAAAAGAACGTCAAAGGCGTGAATAATTTGCTGCGATTTCAACGTCCTTTCTTGTAGGAGAAACAGCAATTACATGTTTTCCCTTTGCTTTTGCAGGAGGCAAGTCCCCTGCACCCTTGTGGGGACGCTGCCCCCCCCCACACCCCCTGCCACTTGGATATACCAACTTCTGTGGGGGCACTGCACCCCCCACACCCCCCTGCCACATGGACCTACTGCCTTCCATTAGCACCAGCAAGAGTCATATAATGCTGTGTGACACAATAACGTCCAAAGGAGGGGTATATTTAGACATTGGCATGCTTTGCATGTTAGCCCCTAGCATGATGCATACAATGAATGTAGATGAGCAGCAGTTCTGATTAACTTGTTTTAATAATTGTTAGCAAGCCTGTTGGATGTTGGTTTGCATGCATGATGTCAGTGGCTAATATGCATGGCATGACAATCATGCCTTATTTCGTATACAGGTTCGCTCGTCATTCATCTGGACCACACCCACTCCTGTGTGAAACTGAAGGTGAGCCGGTAAAGTACAACATCGCCCTACCCAGTATCTGAGAAATAAAACATGGCCATAATCACTACCACAGGTGAAGTCAACTCAGATTTCACCCCCCCCCCCCCACACACACACACACCACCAGAACTATTACTAAACTTACTGTCACTATCCTCAAAAGGAAAGCAGAGTAAATATTGTATAAAAAATAGCTAATAAGACACACTAAAACCTTCAACAATGGCCACATCTCGGTTCAGCTAAAACCCTGCAGAGTAAAGCAAAAAGAACATGGCAAGTCTACTGGAAAGTCAGACTCCCAACCAGTTGGGGAAAAAATGGCCATGTATGTAAACAAAACACACGCGCGCACACACACACACACGCAGTTCCAGAAAATTAGCAACCTGTAAAAAAAATTAAACTTTGATAATACAAAGCTTTGCACTATACAAACCATACAGCATGGAAAAAAAGAAGTACATCATATAGATACTTTCTACTTAAATTTCTCCAGTAATTAAACCAAACACAAACACCATAAATAATTCACAGTTTAAATAAAAATCTCTAAAACGTAAAAATGTTCACTTTCCTGTAATATCCAAGTGTGTAGTCTAAACAAGTCCCATTAATTCTTTGGCAGCCATTTCCTACAAAGGTGACTGTTTCACCAGATGACTTGCACAAAATCTATATAACAGCTTAAACACCAGAATATAGTCATTATCTGTAAAATGTATTCCAAAATTCAATTCAACTATATCAAATCATGACAGTCATTTATAATCCCATTGCCACCAGCCACAAAAAGTAAAATTCTTAAAGTAGCAATTTATAAAAAGACTGCACTAACCTTTTAACCAACCTTCCATTATGACTGTAAGTTCCACAACTCAACTGAATTCAGTAGAAAGTGATGTGTGTCATTTCATAAGCATACCCACCACCAAACAGTTAAACCCAGCCTTGTCTTTCAACAGGATGTACCTAGACAATACCTGACTTTACTAATTTGTGAAGAATGCATGAATAGATTACACTGGCTAACACATTCAAATAAATACATACACTGAAATGAATAAGACATTTTAAACAGCTCAGCATTTAAACCTTGTATTCAATGAAATAAAAATCACTACTAAGCCAGAAACCAATACAGTTAGCACCTCATCAAGTTGAATATGGCAATTTTCACCTCTGCTGACACCCATTGTTTAATCCAGTATGTCCAAGATCAAAAACACAACGGATAGCCAAGGATGACTTTAGCAATTTTAAAATGATTAACATGCAAAATCGGTTGTCTCAGGTTTCTCTTACCACAAACAGAGAATCATGTAACTATTTTTTATATATTTAGTCAACCTTTTATTTAGTGCAGCAAAATATAAGAAACCAAATTTTCAGTGGAGGTTGATGTCTGCAAAAAAATAATAGAGATACATAAACAGTTTTAAGTGCCCTATTTATGGGCCTGTAACTGGCCTTGAACAGCTATGAAAAAACAATTCAGTAAAAACCTGGAGAACCACAGATACCATCTGCCCAAAAATAGAGGTGTAGAAACCATACCTCTCAAGGGTACCTCATTACGAAGAACATATCTCATTTGGGGTCTTAAAAAGTTCATGTTCCTCGAAGTTCCATGTTGAAAGGGTCTGTCACATATGCAGTATTAGGATTTTTTAACCAATATCCACAGTAAATAGAAAAAATAATATCAGTTCATTAAAAGATCTTTTTATAAGTAAAACTAGTATATTTCAACTATCCTATGACCTTACTAGTTGAAGTTGTTAGTGAGCTGATTGGATGTGTTCCACATTTTGCCCAGTTGTTCCACATTAGGAGGGCTAGTGTTCCTCAGTTTGGAGATGGAAGGTTGAGTGCTATGGTAGAAACAGATGTTGGCATGACAAGAAACACATTCATTTTAATGATGCATGTCCCCTGCAAGAACCAAAACCTCTAAATGTATGAGGTGAGTAAAGCTTACAAAAACTGGCATCTTAAGATGGTCTGAAGCACAGAGGGAAAAAGTGCATTAAAGTATTTTGACTGATATAGTTGATATTTTTGTAGTGGCTCTGTAAAAATGTTACTGTCTTGCAATTCACTCACTAGTGTACGTACTGTCTATAAAAATACCATGCATATACCTTTTGTCAAAGTCTTCTAGACACGCACTAAAATATCTCAAGCCTTTGGTGTAGACAAGGCAGCACATACTCTTCTCCACTCCCACATACTACAAGTCCATGCAGGTCACCCAAGAGTCATCAGGAAAGCAGGCCAAAGCATGTGAGGCCCACTAACTCTGCTTCCATACAGGGATGTTGCTTGGTCATATAAGTTCATAGGAGTTATATTTCCACTTTGCCAGTACCCACCCATAAGCCTTTCCTCCCTCTTCAAAGAAGGCCAGGCCAGTCATGTCATACGTGATTTTATGAATACCTAACCAGTTTTTCTTTTTAAAAGCAAACAGTGTCATGCTGTTTAATTTGGAAAGTTAGACCAGAGTTCCTCTGTGGCGACCCTTAACTGGGAAAAGCCGAAAGACGCAAACAGAGTTTGTTGCATATAATTGTGCAAGAGCTGTGTTATAGATGCCCTCCACCATTTTTTATTTATTGGTTGGAGTAGGTTTAGGTCTATGGCCTTAGTATTAACTGGGGCCTGGCTATTTGATTTATGGTTGTATAAGGGTGTTTGGACTACTAGATGTATTACAGGTTCAAAGGTGTTACTAGGCTAAATGACTACAAGGGCTTTTTAATCCTAGCCATGCATATCAAATCTCTGACAAGTTCTGGTACCCTTGACAGGTGTAAGCAGGGGATTGGAAGGTAAAACATTTAGAAGCTGGTGCCTGAGGGATCAACCATTTACAGGCTGCCTGTGTTCATTAGAGACATAGGTGCCAAACCAAAAATGAATTTCATATTCCCCATCCAGTTGTCCAAGTTATACTTGAATTCAGTTAGGGAAGAACTCTGCTTCACATGGATGGGGAGCCTGTTCCAGAGAAGGGTTAATCTCTGCAATACATACCTGCCTCTCCAGCAAGTCCTATTGATATCACAGGCAAGGTTCAAGTCTGGTAATTTTGGTGGTTTGTTTTATGGATATGCAGGAGGTCCATCAGAGTGGGGTCTGACAATGCCTTGTATGCCAGGCATGGATCTCCCCTTAACAGCCTGCAGGAGACAGAATACAGGGATAGGGCCTTGAGGCGGTTCGCAGAGGGCGTGTTACTTATGCTATGTATTCTTTTAGTGAGAACCTCTGTGGAAGTTCCAGTTATTGGATATATATTAAAGGGGCACTGTACTCAATGATAGGTCTGATAAATGCTGAATACAGTGGAAAAATTACTTCCTTGGACCTAGATGCCATACCTTTATTTAAAAGTTGCACAACATAGAACGATTTCCTCACTGCAGTAGACACGTGATGGTCAAAGGCTAGATGGCCATCTATGTCGGTCACCAAGTCCTTGACTAGGTCAATTCGTAGGGTATGTTGTCAATATGATGGTTACAAGGGGTGGATGATTTCCCAAAGGATACTATTATGCATTTTGGCATTTAGTTTTAGTCCATGGCTCTGGCACCACGTGTTTTCTGGATCAGCCCTTCCCGGACAAAATTTGTGTCAGTGGGCGATTCAATGACCGCTCCTAATTTGCAATCATCTGCAAATTTAGTCAGCCAGAGGCCATTGAAGTTGGCCTTGATTTCAGAGAAGTAAATGCTAAAAAGGAGTGGCCCCAAAAAAGAACCATGAGGGACTCCACTTATGACTGGCCTCTTTGTTTAAGTGGGCTCCCCAATTCTAACTTTGTGGGTCCTGTCTGTGAGCCAGCTGGCTATCCACTGGATGACATAATGGTTTGTTCCTAATCTCTTGAATATTGTCAACAATGCCTGCGTGGGGTATTGTTTAAAATGCATTGGCCAGGTCAAGGTAGGTAGTATGGACCATTTTGCCCTCACCCATTGCTTTGGTGGCCTTCTCAAAGAAGTTCACCAGGCTGAGTAGGAAGACTTGTCCTTTGCAAAACCAACTGGGTTGGGTCCAGTGTTTTCAACTTTCTGTGTCATTAGTGATCATTTCCATGATAACTCTTTCCATTAAAGTCTTAGGACTCTATCACCTTAGGAATAAAAGGAAGTAGGTGGAATTAAAGAACAGTGGCAGCATGTCAAAAACTATGTGTGAGGATTGTATAACAGCTGTGTGTATGAAACGGGTATAGAAATAAGGTACATAAGGAAAGCTGCTGGTGGAATGCAGAAGTTCAGGAAGTTCTCAAAAGAAAGAAGACATGTAGGAAAACTTAGGAGACAGAAAAGATGAATCAGAGTAAGAAAAAACACTTAATTGACAAAGAGACTAAGAGAGCAGTCACAATAGCAAAAAACAAGGAATTAGAGGAACTCAACCAGCTTCTGGAAGGCGATTCAGCAGATGGCAGTAAGAAACTATCACCTTGCA
This sequence comes from Protopterus annectens, assembly GCF_019279795.1. Taxonomy (NCBI): domain Eukaryota; kingdom Metazoa; phylum Chordata; order Ceratodontiformes; family Protopteridae; genus Protopterus; species Protopterus annectens. The sequence continues at coordinate 1,071,859,091 of NC_056744.1, read as the reverse complement.
AGGCAAATACAGAAAGATAAAGAATATAGTTTTCAGACACCCTTCAGAAGGGATGCCAGCAATAACCTAACCTTCTCCCCAGCCCACAGGATATTAAAGGCAGAATGACAGAGTGCCTACAGCAATTACTGAAAGAGGAAAAACACACAAGTCTTTCTGTCCCAGACATGGCTGAAATGGAAGGTGAAGGCAGGCGCACCTTTGAAATAAGAACTGTACTAAGGAAAATAAAGTCAGGGAAAGAAGTGGGCTCTGATGAGGTCATGTTGGGTATGATTAAGATGTTATAGCCAGTAAGGCCTCCATACTCCCCTTTAATAATGCATGATAATCCTGGCCCTAACTCTAACCTGCATCTTAAATTAAAAAAAAAGTTCCCATAACATTACCACTAAAGAAGACAGTTGGGACACTCATCACATACACATGCACGTACTTGCGCGCGCGCACACACACACACACACACACACACACACACACACACACACACTAAATCTATCAGCTGACTTAACCCACGCACTCACGCACTCACGCACTCACGCACACTAAATCTATCAGCTGACTTAACCCTAGACACTCACAATAACACACACTCTCTTAATCAATCCTCTTAACCTAATCTATCCCCTAACCTTAACTACTCAAAATCTTTCACACTTAATGTATCACCTTACCTAACCCACACACATTAGCAAACAGACACATATACTACACATACATCTTACCTGTTTCAATTAGGCATACACCCAACAACTGTTTTGTTTGATAAACTGGACATTTGACTGAAAAACACTATACGTCTGCCTCTCGACCAAAGCAATTATCTTCAAATCGAAATCCCTATAAAGTACAAAGTAGATGAAGACAAAATAACTTAAGTACAAATGGCAATGTGGTGATACACAACAGGTAAGAATAGATGGATTCCTATCTCCACTCCAACCAATCACCGGTGGAGTCCCACAAGATTCTCTTCTGGGACAAGTTCTTTTTCAATAAGTCCAAAAAACTCCAGTTGTTATCCAAGGTCAATGAAGGCCACCTTAGATATATATCTTACACTTTTATTGTACAAAAACGCACACTAACACCATAAAATACACTTCTCCAGCGGACTTAGCGCTTTCATTTCCTAACCCAGAAACATCATCAGAGTCAACTTTCTCATCCCACCTTACAATTTAAATAGACCCAACACTTTTCCCATTGGTTTTAAATTAATTGAGACTCATTTTTTAAAGTAACATCACCCTGCTTAAAAACAATTGTGCTTATTTAATTTTATATAACTTTTTATAAAAATTTTTTTTATAAAATACTTAAACACACCATGTTAAATAAATAATGCACAAACCATATATATAAAAATACAAAAACACATTTAATCACTTTTTACATAGTATAAAATAGCTAATATATCAGTATTTATGTATTACTGAATATTAAATATTTATTGTTTAATGTTTAATATCTGTTTGCTCTAATTCTAAGTGCTGGCACAAGTGAAATATGATCATTAAGACCCAGTGGGTTACAAGCATCCAACTGTAATTGCCATATTAACTCCCTTAATTCCAGCTGGGCTTCCCAGTCCCCACCTCTTTCATTTCTTTTGACTTGTTCAATGACCCAACTTAAAAATCAGCTTGAGGACGCAGTTTTTGGGAAAGATGGTCCAAGGTATGTGGTCCCACAAAGAGGCCAACACACACACATCAATGTCCCAGAAATAAGAGTAGATGTCCTTCAAGGATGCATCTGCAGTCATAACATATGGGTTGTCCTGCCTCAGGCAGCCCTTCGGTCGGCCGGATTCCAAAGTCTGGGTCTGGCCTCGGCTGATGTCGCACTTTCCCCGACGTCAGAGCTTCTGGGGTATAAAGGCATCAGCCGACGCCATTTTCCCCAGTCTTTCTTGCCGCGCGGTGCCCGAAGCAGAAGCTATTCGCAAGTGCCGGTCGGTCAGATCCAGAGATTTCAGCTACCGAAGACTTCGACAAAAGCTAAGTACCCCGTTGGGGACTCTTTCTTGCCTCAGCCGATGTCAGACAAAGTAAATAATTGTTTAACTTGTGGGAAAAAAATACCTCATAAGGATTTCCTTTCTTACTGCCTTCCTTGCTTAGGCCCATACCACGACGTATCAGCTTGTTTAGCCTGTGTCCTTCAACCGACGGACTCTTAGACGTCGGTCGGAGTTTGCAGAAGAATTTTTTGGAACCGACTTTGCATATAAAATGCCGTCGGAGACTCCGACTACGCATATGGCCAAAAAATGCAAGGAAAAGGACCGACACTCGCTGCCCGCGGTTTCGGCTGAAACCACGGCTAGGCCTACCGCGAGTGTCTCTGTTTCGGCTGAAACAGAGTCCTCGGTTCTTACTACGACCGAAACCATACCTCCGACAACCGAGGCCAGAGAGGCCCCGGCTGAGTCGGCTTCAGAAATCCCTACCGAAGCTAGTGCTCAAGAATTGTCCGACATCATTCCTTTGGACATTTCTACACCTGCACGTGGGGCAGCTAGGCCCCCAGCTTCTATGTCTATTAAGGCCTTCTCCAGGGCTAAAGCTGCCAAACTTTCAAAAGCTTTGCCTGCCAAATCTACTTCACAGAGGCCTTCCTCAAGTTCTCAGATTCTCAGTCTTGCTGAAGACCTTATATCCTTAATTAGGGGTTCCCATCCTCACCCAGATAGGGCATCTCAACCTCCACCAGACAAAAGGCCCAGGACTGATCCCTCTGAACCTCTCTCCTCTGATTACTCCACGGATGGATCTGATTTGTCAGACCATCAGGAGGGGGCCTACTCACCTTATGAGGATTCAGATGCAGAAGATTCTATTCCTTCGGCCTCCCCACCTGAAGAATTTTCCTTTGGGGAGACTTTGCACTCCATGAGGTTCTAACTGTAATTGATGATGTGTATAATGATGTCGTACTGCACCTGATTCTCTTCCCCCGGCCCCTGCCAAACCTGACAGATATTACAGGGTCCCAGATTCTCACTTCCACCTGTATAAAGCCCATGCTGCAGACCCAGAAACTATTTCTCAGGGCCCAAAAGGGGTTGCAGTTGCTACTGCCAAAAATCCCCTACCCTCCGAAAGAGAGTCTAGAACATTAGAGAGATGGGGTAAAAAGGTTTATACATCTGCTACTCTTTCTGCCAGGGCATTAAACTGTCAATTCCATATGATACAGTACCAAGAATTTTTGTTAGATCAGCTGAATAAGAAGCTTTCTTCTCCTGAACCTTTAGACCGTAAATCCCTTCAGGATTTGGTACACAACTCTCAGCAGGTCAGTAATCATTTCTTAAAATGTGGCTATGATGCACTGGAGGCTTCATTTAGATCAGCTATGACTGGGGCAGTAATTCGTAGGCATGCCTGGCTAAAAGAGCAATCCTTGCCAGACCATGTCAAGGCTAAACTCCTTGATGCTCCAATGGAGAAACAAAATTTATTTGGCTCCCCTGCACAGGAGATTCTAAAGAAAGTGGAAGAAAAAGCAAAATCTGTGCAAACAGTAAAGGAATTTCTGCAGGTCCAACCTCCGAGGTTCAGCAGGAACTGGCCTACAAAGAATTGGTCCTTTCCAGACACCTCCAGAGCACAGAGGGGCAGGAATAGACGCCCTAGAGGCAGAGGTCAATCAAAGGGTGCCTACAGGGGCAGTCAGTGGCAGTCTGCCAACCAGAGTAGTGCCACAGCTGCAACTACAACCACTACCACAGGACAGACACAATGACTTGACTCTGATTCCGCCTACCAGGGATCAACTGGAAGCTCCCTTGGGCGGAAAGCTGGCTTTATTCTCGAAAAACTGGCATTGCATTACAAAGGACACATGGACATTGCAAACAATAGACAAAGGATACAGGTTCCACTTCCACACTTTACCAAAAAGGAGCGGAATGCCAAACCTACCACCAAACCAGAAGGCAGAGGCTTTAAGACAAATCAACAATTTACTTCAGATGAAAGCGATAGAAAGGGTACCATCTATGGAACAAGGCCAAGGATTTTACTCTAGACTATTCCTTGTACCAAGAAAAGAAAGCCAATGGAGGCCTATTCTCGACTTGTCCGCACTGAACACATATCTCATTGTGCCAAAATTCAAAATGCTGACCCTACAGCAACTTCTTCCCATGTTGGGCAAGGAGTCTTGGCTGGTGACTCTAGATCTCAAGGAGGCATACCTGCACGTCCCTATCCGACCAGATTGCAGAAGACACCTCAGATTTCTTGCAGGATCAGAGCATTATCAATTCTCAGCATTGCCCTTTGGCTTATCTACTCCCAGAGTATTCACGAAATGCCTGGCATCAGTAATTGCACATTGCAGACTTCAGGGAATTCAAATTTACCCATACCTGGACGACTGCCTAATACAAGCGGACAACAAGACAAAATTGTTAAAGGACTTGGCCTATGTCATACACCTGCTACAGGCCTTGGGATACACAGTCAACATCCAAAAGTCATGACTAGTGCCATCCCAAAGGATAACCTTTTTGGGTGCGGATCTGGACACAATCACTCAGATGGCTTTTCTCACAGAAGAAAAACAAAAACAACTTCCAGATTATTTCATGACTTTGACAAGACAAACTCAGCTTACTGCAAGGAAAGTCCTGCAGGCCCTGGGTTACATGGCATCCTGCATAATCTTGATCCCACATGCCAGGCTGCATATGAGGAAATTACAATGGTACCTAAGGAATGTATGGTCTCAACACAGGCACAGTCTAGAAACCATCATACCAATCATTCCATGCCTTCAAAAGGAATTCCTGTGGTGGGCTCAGGCCTGCCAGTCCAACAGAGGGTTGCCTTTCAACAAACCAAAACCAAGGCAGACCATCACCACGGACGCCTCAGACCTAGGATGGGGAGCACACATGGAGGACAAATGTATCCAAGGCCTATGGTCTCAAGGACAGCTAAGCATGCACATAAACCAAAAGGAGATGCTGGCAGTGAAGCATGCAATCGAGGCATTCAAACCCTTCCTCCAGCAAGGGCATCTGTTAATAAGGACAGACAACACCACGGTCATGTGGTACATAAACAGGGAGGCACACATTCCTACCCTCTATGCCGGATGGCAATGAATCTGTGGAACCTATGCCTGAATCTCAATATCCAGCTGCAGGCCAAATTCGTACCAGGAAAAGAGAATTCACTAACAGACAGCTTAAGCAGAACTACCACGGATGCTCACGAATGGATGCTGCATCCAGACATCTTCAAGCTCATAACAAAGAAATGGGGAATGCCAGAGATAGATCTGTTCGCCTCCCCACTCAACCACCAACTGAAGAAATTCTGCTCTCGGACATACCACCCACAAGCCTGGAGGGTGGACTCTCTTTCAGCTGGAATGCCCTAACAGTATATGCCTTTCCACCTCTCCCATTGATGTACAAGGTTCTTCTGAAGATCAGGGAGGAACAGCCAAAGGTGATACTAATAGCTCTGGACTGGCCAAGACAACACTGGTATCCGCTACTGAGAAGCATGTCTCAGGCAAACTCATGGCCTCTACCCCTATGGCCTCTTCTTCTAACGCAGAACAATTTCAAGACCCTGCATCCAAACTTGAAAACATTGCAACTAAATGCCTGGAAAATTCCTTGAAACCAAACCAAACTGTTTTATCTCAGAGGGTCAAGGACATTATCCTGGAGGCTCGCAGGCCCTCCACAAGGAGGACATACTCAGCTAAATGGAAGAGATTCCTCATTTGGAGCACATCAAAGGGCACAGATGTCACAGTGGCAAACCTAGCACACATCCTAGAATACTTAGCAGAATTGTTCCACAATGGCCTGTCTTATTCTTCCATTAAGATTCATGCTTCAGCAATTTCAGCAGAATACAATATGGACCCTCCTATCTTCTCACCCTCTTCTCGGACAATTTTTGAGAGGGATCAAAAATGTTAAACCTCCAAGTAGACCCCCTATACCTGCATGGGATCTCAATTTTGTGCTGGAAAAATTGACACTTCCTCCTTTTGAACCAGCAGCATCAGCAGACCTACAGTTTTTATCTTGGAAAAACTGCTTTTCTTCTGGCAATCACTTCAGCAAGAAGAGTATCCGAGTTACAAGCATTAATGGCAGTGCAGCCTTTTCTTATTTTCCACCAGGATAGAGTGTCACTGAGAACCAATCCTACTTTCATGCCAAAGGTGGTATCCAGGGTATCCTTGAACCAAGCTATTCATTTGCCTACGTTCTTCCCTAACCCACAGAACAAAGGAGAAAAACTTTTGCACACCTTGGATATACACAGACAACTACGCTACTATCTGGACAGAACTAAAACCAACAGAAAAACTGACCAACTTTTTGTAGCATATGCAACTGGAGTGCAAGGGAGAGCAATTTCCAAACAGACAATTTCAAAATGGATAGGAAATTGCATTCGCTTTTGCTACTCTTTTCATGGAAAGACAGCTCCTGAAAATATCAGGCCTCATTCCACAAGGGCCACAGCCACCACTACAGCTTTCCTACGAGGGGTGGCTACCAAGGACATTTTAGAAGCTGCTACTTGGAGCTCCGTGCATACATTTGCCAAGCATTATAATCTACCTTTATACTCCAGATCCCGAGCAGGGTTTGCAACTGCAGTTCTGCAGGGGATCTTAACTACACCATCCTTCTCTTAGTACCTCCTCCCCCAGTTTGGCTATGGTATTCTACCCGTATGTTATGACTGCAGATGCATCCTTGAAGGACATAGTACAGTTTTGTACCTACCATAAATGTAGATGTCCAATAGGTATGCATCTGCAGTCAGGATTACCCACCCTCCTTCCCCTCTGTGGTATTCCTAGGGTGCTTACCCCTTCTTCAGCTAGCTGGGGGAATCTATTATGGTGTATTTGTTTCGTTTGTTTATATATATATATATATATATATATATATATATATATATATATATATATATATATATATTTTGCTACTGTTTGGAACTTTTCAGCATTTATCCAAATTTAGCCTTCCTAGAGGGCACCTGGCATCTGGGGCAAGAAACTGAGGAAAATGGCGTCGGCTGATGCCTTTATACCCCAGAAGCTCTGACGTCGGGGAAAGTGCGACATCAGCCGAGGCCAGACCCAGACTTTGGAATCCGGCCGACCGAAGGGCTGCCTGAGGCAGGACAACCCATATGTTATGACTGCAGATGCATACCTATCGGACATCTACATTTATGGTAGGTACAAAACTGTACTTTCTCTTAGCAATGCAGGCCTTACAAGACACACTCCCTTCAGGGACTGTTGTGGTTCAGATGGGCTGTATATCAGTGGTCTGGTACATCAACAAACAAGGAGGAACCAGATGTGTAACCCCTTGTGTTGAGAAGCTCTTGGAATGTGGTAGTGGATGATCTCATCCAATCGATTTCTGATAGCAACGCACATTTTAGGGAAATCCAATGTGATGATAGAGAGGTTGAGCAGGTACATTTTATTGCCTCATGAGTGGTGTCAGAATCCAGCAACAATCAATCAATCTGCCAGTTTTCTTTCCAAATTTCTCGAACAAAGGAGGATGCATGTTATACTTATTGGATGTTCACAGACTGTTTGTTTGCATAGAATGGAAATGGTTCAGGAAATCAGATCAGTTATTTGTCTCATTTTCAAAATCAAAACCGGGCTAGACAGTTACCAAAGTAACTTTAGCCAAGTGGCTAACTAATTGCATTTCCTTTGTCTACAACAAATTAGGGTTATTTTTGCCAAAACCTTTGAGAACTCCTTCAACTAGGTCCATGGCGACTTCATCAGTATTTTTATACAGATCTTCCATAGACAGTACTTGTGCTGCTGCAACTTGGGCTAATCCTCATACCTTTATTACTCATTACAAATTGGACGTGATCTGTAGGGGAAGAGCAGCCTTTGGTTCAACAGTGCTCAGGAATAGCCTTCCTTAGAGTCCACTTGGGATTCAGGTAGCTGGGGACTCTATCCCACTTGTTGAGGAACGAATGAAAATGTACAACAGATGAATAAGTTACATACTCACCATAACATTCCATCTGTTTTGTCAATTTTCATTCTTCCTCAACTCCCCTCCCTTCAACCCCCTGCCATTTTATTTGTGACATCTAGAAGAATGAGAAGATACTAAGGGAACTGATGTTCCTGCCCTTGATATTGGTTTCTCATATAATTGTTGTTCCATAGTTTCTAATTAGCAAAAAGGTCAACAAACAAGATTTGAGGTATGGAGGAGGACTATGGCATTATGGGTAAGGGAGGAGCTTGAGAATTTTCAGTATCCACAAGCTGTAGAAAGTGGCAGAGTCTGATCTTGGGGTCGGATTTATACCCACTTGTTGAGTAAAAATGAAACTGGACAACACAGATGGAACATTGTGATTATATAGCTTCATTTTTTGGCAGGTGAGCAAGCTCACCTGCATCCCCAGACCCTCTACAAATAACATATACTAAATCCAAGACTGCACAATACCAGGGAAAGGGCATAATTGTGCAGTCTCAAACAGTTGACAAAAACAGTAATTTCAAATAAATTGAGAAAACTAATGGTTGTGAGGATACGTAAATCATATCTGGAAATAGTCAGTCCCCCAAAAAGGAAAGGCAGTCATCTTCTGTGTACCCCACTGGTGCTAGATTGAAATAAACAACAGCATATACATGAGTCCCCTTTGAGAATATCAATACACCATAACACTAAGTGAAACCACAACATTGACTGCTGACATCGAGTTGTAAGTATATAGAAACCTGAAAGACTGAACTTCTAGTAACACTGTATTTGCTGCTGCACAAAAGTAAGTAGACAAGTTTTTTCATTCAAATGTCTCAGGGGTAGGGGGAGTATGCCCCTTACCAGGGGATTGTGTGAGCTTGGAGTTAATTAGCAGGGGGTAAATGGGAACTTGCCTCTGTATTTATATGTAAACAGCAGGCTTTTCCATCGCATTCCAAAAAATCACCTTCTCTGTATCCTGTTGGTATCAAATTAGGGCAAAAGTGAAAGAGCAGATAGCAACAGCAAAATATATCAGTTTACTGTTGTCAAGCATATAGACATAGCATCCCTTCATACTCTACTCACAAACAATAGCCACCTATATACAATTTTGATGTTTGAAAGTGAGAAAAGTGAACCAAGAATAATGTTCACAGTAATGTATTCCAAGTTGTGACCACTAAAACAGTACACTTCCTCTACACAAACTACAGCAAACATGTTCATCGTGCATACAGCTGCAGTCATAACAGATGGGTTTTCCTGCCGTCAGGCGGGTCCTCGGTCGGCCGAATTCCAAAGTCTAGGTCCGGTGTCGGTTGTCGTTGCTTCTTCCCTGATATCAGTGCGACAGGGGTATAAAAGAACCAGCCGACGCCATTTTCTTCAGTCTTTCTTGCCGCGCGGTGCCCGAAGCAGAAGCAGTTCGCAAGTGCCGGTCGGCCAGCTCCTGAGATTACGAATATTTTGCAACCGAAGTCTTCTTGAAAGCTAAGTACCTCATTGGGGAAACGTTTCTTGCCTCAGACCGATGTCAGACAAAGTTAATAATTGCATTTCATGTGGGAAGCAAATACCGCATAAGGATTTTCATTCCCTCTGCATTTCTTGCTTAGGCCCAGACCACGACGTCCCGGCCTGTCGGTTTTGTGCTACAGTCAACAGACTCACCATTAAGCATCGGGCGGAGTTCGCTCAACACTATTTTGGCAAAAAATTTAATTACATTATGTCGTCGGATACTCCGACTCCAGTTTTGTGTAAAAGACACAAAGATAAGGACCGACATACGAGGTCCGCGGCTTCTACCGACACCACGCCAAAGCCGACTACAGGTGGTCCGGTTCTCAGTGAGGCACCTACGCAACCCCTGACTACCTATGACACTTCATTGGCGGTGTCTACTGTACCCGAGGTCGCAGGCTCTTCGGCCCACACCCCGACTACCGATACCGAAGCCACTCTTGGCGGTGAAACTCAGAGTTTAGACAGGTCTGCCACCTCTCAAGGTGTGTTCAGGCCTTCCTCTTCTTTTTCCATCAAGGCTTTCACTAAGTCTAAAGCAGCCATGCATGCTAAGAGAAAAGCGCCACAGGGCCCTTCAAGGCCCCATGCCTAAAAAGCAGATGCTCAAAATGGCTGAGGATTTGATTACTCTTATCAGGGGTTCTCAACCCCCCCCCCCCCGACAAAAGGCCCAGAGTGGAGGAAGAATCCCCCTCCTTGGACCAGGCCTCCATTATTTCAGAGCATTCTGATGACCAGGAACATTCATACTCCCCTTTTGAGGATTCTGATGCAGAGGAGTCCATTCCCTCTGCCCCCCCCCCCCCCTGAGGATTACTCTTTTGGGGAAAACTTGCATACCTTGAGGGAACACTTCCACTGGGAAGGCCAAGAGTACTCAGACTCCAAGAAAAGGCTTAGGGATTTTCTCTTGCTCCCTCAGCACAGGCCTCTGGCTATACCGCCTGTCTTGGACATTCTAGATGATGTGTATTCGGAGGCCTGCCTTAACCCAGACTCTCTACCTCCAGCCCAAGTCAAGCCTGACAGGTATTACCGGGTTCCTGACTCGCACCAATTCCTATACAAAAGCCATGCGGCTGACCCAGAAACTATCTCATAGGGCCCCAAGGGAATTAAGGCCTCCACTGCTAAAAATCCATTACCTTCAGAAAGAGATTCCAGAGCTTTAGAAAGGTGGGGGGGGAAGGTATACACCTCGGCCACCTTAACCATGAGGGCATTAAACTGCCAGTTCCATACGTTAAAGTACCAACAGTTTCTGTTATCACAGTTGAGAAGCAAAATGTCACAACCTGAACAACCAGACTTGAAGGAGTTGCAGGATTTGATGCATAGTGCAGAACACGTGGGTAAACATACTTTGCAATGTGGTTTTGATGCTTTAGAGGCCTCATGTAGAGCTGCTGTTACAGGATCAGTCATACGTAGACATGCCTGGCTCAACGAGCAAACCTTACCAGATCATGTCAAAGCTAAATTACTAGATGCCCCTCTGCAAAAAGATGTATTATTTGGTGTTAAAGCTGAGGAGGTATTAAAGAAAATGGAGGAAAAGGCTAAATCAATGCAAACAGTGAAAAATTTCATACAGGTACAATCTCCACGTTTCAGTAGAAGTTGGCCTTCCAAAAATTGGTCCTTTCCAGCCACAGACAGACCCCAAAGAGGTAGATGCAGGCGCCCGAGGGGCAGAGGGCAATCTCAGTGATCGTTTAGAGGCAGACAATGGCGAGCTCCTGCACAAAGAGGTGGTGAGGATAGTTTGCAGCCATTCAGAAAGCAGACCCAATGACTTTCCCCTTTGCATGCCAAGCAAGGCCCAAATGGCAGCACCTTTAGGTGGAAAACTGGCATTATTTTGGAAAAATTGGCATATTGTCACAAAAGACAAATGGATCCTGGACATTATAAACAGAGGCTACAGATTCCATTTTCACATCCTTCCAAAAATGAGAGGCATGCCAAACCTGCCACACAATAAAAGGGCAGAGGCACAAAAACAAATTTCAGATCTCATGGACATGAAAGCTATTCGAGGTACCTACACAAGAACAAGGTCAAGGTTTTTACTCCAGACTATTCCTGGTACCAAGGAAAGGAAAAGATTGGAGACCTATTTTGGGCCTATCCATCCTAAACACATTTTTACTCGTGCCAAAATTCAAGATGCTCACATTACAGCAGCTTCTTCCCATGCTGGGCAATGAGTCTTGGCTGGTAACATTGGACCTCAAGGAGGCATACCTGCATGTCCCAATCAGACAAGATTGCAGAAGATACCTCCGATTTCTTGCAGGTTCAACCCATTATCAATTCTCTGCATTGCCCTTTGGCTTATCTACTGCTCCCAGAGTATTCACGAAATGCCTGGCATCAGTAATTGCCTACTGCAGACTTCAAGGGATACAAATATACCCATATTTGGAAGACTGCTTGATCCAAGCGGACAGCAAGCACATACTTCTGAAACATCTGGCTTTTGTAATAATGTTGAATTCTCTCGGATACACAGTCAACAAAAAGAAATCAAGGCTAATACCCTCTCAAACAGTAATTTTCCTGGGTGCCAACTTGGACACAAACACCCAGATGGGACTACCTCACGCCAGAGAAACAGGGGCAACTAACTCAATACTTCAGAAAACTAGCAAATTTTACCAGGCTGACTGCAAGGAAATCCTGCAGGCTCTGGGATTCATGGCATCTTGCATCCTACTAATCCCATGTGCAAAGCTGCATATGAGGAAACTTCAATGGTACCAGAAAAACCTATGGTCTCAACACAGCCACAGTTTGGAAACAATAATACCACTGATTCCATGTCTTCAAAAGGAATTTCTGTGGTGGGCTCAAGCATGCCAAAGAAACACAGATCTCCCATTCTGCAAGCCTCAAGCAAATCAAGTCATCACAACAGACGCCTTGGACTATGCCTGGGGGGCGCACATGACAGATCGATGCATTCAGGGCAAATGGTCCCAAAAAGAAAAGCACCTACACATCAATCAAAAGGAAATGCTAGCAGTAATAAATGCTGTTATAGCTTTCAAAGACCTTCTGCATCCAGGTCAACTATAGATAAGGACAGACAACACCACAGTAATGTGGTACATAAACAGGGAGGAACCCATTCATACCCCCTATGCAGGCTGGCCATGTCTCTTTGGAACATGGCTCTGGAATTACAAATTGAACTTCAAGCACAGTACTTGCCAGGCAAGGAAAACACGCTGGCAGACAACCTAAGCAGAAATATGACAGATCCACACGAATGGAAGTTGCATCCTCAAGTTTTTACAGAGATAATTCAAGCATGGGGAAGGCCAGACATAGATCTCTTGGCCGCCCACAAAAATCACCAATTGGCAAAATTCTGCTCAAGGACTTTTCATCCACAGGCCCGGAGAGTGGACGCACTCTTTCAGTTGGACAACAATGACAGTTTATGCCTTTCCACCTCTTCCTCTGCTGCCCAAAGTTCTATTAAAAACCAGAGCAGATAGACCAAAGATGATTCTCATTGCTCCAGACTGGCCAAGACAACACGGGTACCCACTCCTGAGGAGCCTGACACATTCCCCACCATGGACCCTACCTCTAATGCCTCCTCTTCTGACTCAGCACAGCTTCAAAACTCTTCAGTCAGCTGAAAACACTCAATCTGGCCGCATGGAAGATTCCTTAACTTCACAACAGACCCTCTTCTACAATGAGGTGCAGGATGTCATTTTGGAGGCCAGAAGGCCTTCTACTAGAAAAGCTTACTCCGCAAAATGGAAACGGTTTTGTGCCTGGAATGAGAAAAAGAGCCAGAATCCTGGAATACTGAATTTACCTAAAATATTACAGTATCTAGCTGAGATGCTAAGCAGTGGACTTTCATTCTCCTCCATCAAAATCCATGCCTCAGCCATTTCTGCAGAATACAACACTGATCCTCCTTTATTCTCTCACCCTCTCTTAAGACAGTTCCTCAGAGGGGCTAAGAATATAAAACCCCCAAGGAAACGACCAGTACCTGCTTGGGACCTCAATTTCATTCTAGAAAAACTGACCTTGCCTCCTTTTGAGCCAGCTGCCTCAACAGAATTACAATATTTGTCCTGGAAAACAGCCTTCCTTCTGGCTATCACCTCAGCTTGCAGGGTATCGGAACTACAAGCCCTCATGGCTGTGCAGCCTTTCATCATTTTCCATCAGGACAGAGTTTCCTTACGAACCAACCCGTCCTTTATGCCAAAGGTGGTATCCAGGGTAGCTTTGAATCAGGCTATCCACTTACCTACCTTCTGGCTATCACCTCAGCTCGCAGGGTATCGGAACTACAAGCCCTCATGGCTGTGAAGCCTTTCATCATTTTCCATCAGGGCAGAGTTTCCTTATGTACCAAACCGTACTTTATGCCAAAGGTGGTATCCAGGGTAGCTTTGAATCAGGCTGTCCACTTACCTACCTTTTACCCTAATCCTCAAAACAAAGGGGAGAGACTACTACATTCCTTGGACATCCACAGACAGCTGCATTATTATTTGGACAGAACAAAGCCTTTCAGAAAATCAGAGCAACTCTTTGTGTCCTATGCTACAGGAGCTCAAGGGAAGCCAATTTCCAAACAGACAATCTCAAAATGGATAGCCCACTGCATACGTTTTGGTTACTCTTTTCATGGTAAAACTGTACCTGCAGGCATCAGATCTCACTCCACAAGGGCCACGGCTACCTCTGCAGCTTTCCTCTGAGGGGTTACTACCAAAGATATTTTGGAAGCAGCCACTTGGAGTTCTGTGCATACCTTCTGCAAGCACTATCACCTAGGAGCAGGCTTTGCCACTGCAGTCTTGCAGGGCATCCTGGCTCCTCCTAGTTCCACCTAGTGCCTACCACCCCTTTTTTAGCTTTGGGATTCTACCCATCTGTTATGACTGCAGCTGTATGCACGATGAACATAGTACAGTTTTGTACCTACCATAAATGTAGATGTTCGAGTGCTAATACAGCTGCAGTCCAGGTTTCCCTCCCTCCTTCCCCTCTTGGGACAGGCCTATTGGCTAACACCTCCTCGTACAACCTGATTGGGGTATTCATTTATGGTGTATTTGCTTGCAACTACTGTTTTTTTTGATTGTATTGCATTGCATTATTACATAAATTTATGTATGGCCTTCCTTCTGGGGGCACCTGACATCTGGGGCAAGAAAAATTGAAGAAAATGGCGTCTGCTGGTTCTTTTATACCCCTGTCGCACTGACATCAGGGAAGAATCGACGACGCCGGACCTAGACTTTGGAATTCGGCCAACCGAGGACCCGCCTGACGGCAGGAAAACCCATCTGTTATGACTGCAGCTGTATTAGCACTCGAACATCTACATTTATGGTAGGTACAAAACTGTACTTTCTCTGAAAATGTCTGTTTTATGAATGGGAGACAATGTAACGGAAAAATATCCAAATGGTTTACAGTCACAAGCAAGCTATAGCAACCTTCAATGTACACCTTTGAAGAGAGACTGTTTTTGTACTAGAAATGGCTCCCTATTTAAACCTATGTTAAAATATAATTACACAACCAAGGTAATGGAGGCTGCCAATAAGCTCTGAGAGTCATGCCTCTCGACTTCTTGGAGCAGGAA
Source organism: Protopterus annectens (assembly GCF_019279795.1). NCBI lineage: Eukaryota > Metazoa > Chordata > Ceratodontiformes > Protopteridae > Protopterus > Protopterus annectens. Next base: position 1,071,843,897 of record NC_056744.1, on the reverse strand, counting down.
CTCTGGACAAAGACACAAGTAATGGGGGGGGGGCCCAAAAATAGGGATGCTTTTTAAAACAATGTTCTTACAAACGTAGAAAGTTATAGAATAACATGTTCTGCATCAGCATGAATTTTCTGAAGGGTATGAAGTCTGAAACTCGTTGTTTTCTGACTTTAGTACTCAATGATTTGCCAAAAAAACATAATTCCATGAGAAGTAGACCAAAAATTTGAGGTGAAAATCTGGACATTCTACAAAAATCTGTACAGTTGAGAGGTATGCTTGAGAGTCTGGATATTCTATGATGCATTTTATTCCTTACATCGGAAAGATAATTACTTGATGGCTATTCTTTCTTTACTGCTACCAAAAATGTTATTTGTTTACTGTAGATGGCACATCTGTGTGTGTGTGTGTTCACAAGGTGAAAAAATGACATTTTAACACACACACACACACACACACACACACACACACACACACACACACACACACACACACACACACACACACACACACACACACAACACACATATACCTAAATGAAAGGATAAAACCCACACATTTGGAAAATGTGTAGACTCCATACTAAGGAAGAATAGAACTAAATCAGAGACCCAACAGCTGTGAAATATCAAAGCTACCTTCTCCGCCATCTGCTTACCTCAGTTCTGTTCACATTTTGCAATCTTCCACACACTTCAATGACAGACACTAGCAATGGATGGTGCAAAGATAGGCAGCCAACAGCCATCAATAAGCTGCGCTAATACCAGATTCTTAATTTTCCAGATAATGTTAAAGTATTTCAGTTTCGCGTAAATTTAAAAAGGAAGTTGCATTTCCTCACAGTTCTTGAACGGACTAATCCATTTCCATACACAGAAGAATATCCCCTCAAGAAAAATACACATTTTGCTAACATGTTTGCTCTCTTGCATTCCCGTTTTTATACACAGTATTTGTAGAGGTGTGCTCGCGAGTGCCTAGCGTCTGTTTGCGAACATGCGAGTGTGCGGTAAATACTTTATATGCAACAGATAAGATGAAAGTCAGCATATCTTGTATTTTTACCATCTCGTGTTTGGTTTCTAATGTAAACCTAAATAGCAGACTCCAAATAAGAGTGTAAGCATTGTATTTTTCACCAGTTCGTTTGTGGTTTGGTTTGACAACGTAGTACTTGGCATATATACATGGGGTGTGGGGACTGAGTGCTCCCCAGCACTTACAGTAGATCTGGTTGGTTAATTTAACTTCTGCTCCATGTTTCCACAATCTAAGCAGTCAACCCAAATTAAGTAATAGGTAACATACGTTATTGTATTTTTACTACTCTGTACATGGCTCAAATGACAGTGTATACTACTTCCGATACAAAGTGCTCACTAGCGCTTACAAATGAATCTGTTTTTCTGAATTATTGAAGCAGAGCATACAATGATAAAAAAACCTTAAGATAATCTAAAATGTGTTGATAGAAGGTGAAAACTTTTAATAAAGATGAGTCTTAGGTAATTTTCCATTTTTAGAAAGTTTGTAATTTCAGTGATGCGTAACTATGTGGTTTCATTTTTTACTGAATTCTAGAGATTTGGATTGGAACTGTATCAAATAGTGTTTGCTTCACAGGGGAATGAAAACACTCCAGGGAATGTCAAACAGTGTGTATTTTAAGTAGGTATAGTGAAGGAGGTGGGAAAAGAAGGATGATGTCAGCTGTGGGAGGTACTGTTTTAGGGAAGGGAGAGCGGGACGCTCAGCAACACTAAAATGGTAAAATGCAAGGAAAATAGGTTGGAACATGTAGACAATAAGAGGTGTGTGTGTTTTGTAGAACATTAACTATCCTTTACCGTTATAAAAACAAAATGTTGTCAGAACATGACATCTTTGACACTCTCCCTTTAAGCAAGTTTTATTCATTAGTGAGAGGAACTATTTTCCATCAGAAATATATTAAAATGTATGATGCTCAACAGAAATGCAAAATTTTGCATATAGCCCATTGTCTAAATGCGATGGTGCCCAAAGGGTGTGTGATACTGTGGAAATACCATCCTTCCTGGTATGGTGGAGGCCCCTGGGCATGTGTTCCTACAGCATGCACGTTGTTGAGCATTACTGTTGGCATACCCCTTTGGCATTTACCATGAGGATGTGCAGCTGTACTAAAGGAGGCAAAGCTTGCTACTAGAAAATCTTATGTAGGTAGGAGTGATTTTTCTAGGTTGTACCTAGCCAATACTGTGGTAGTGCTGCGGTGGCGTTGGCGCCTCACAGTAAGACGCTGTCCAGTTCTCAGCTAGAGCGTCTTCTGCGTGGAGACATGCGTGAATGGGCATACCTTCGTTGGAGGCTGTGCATCAGGGCTGGCAACTCGGCACGTAAAACTCAACTGCCAATCATTAGTGGACTGGAGTTCTGCTGTGGTGACCCCTAACCGGGAAAAGCCGAAAGACACAACAACAACCTAGCCAATAACCAGGGGCCTGCTGGGGATCTTGTACCATTGGTGCTAAACTATTTGTGCGAGTTACTTTCATCTGATCTCTCTCCTCCCGCTGTAAACGTTCATCATGCAGCCATTTAAGCATGTCGACTCGTGGGTTCTCCATTTTCTTTTCTGCTTGTGGTAAATCTGTTTCTGAAAGGAGTTTTTTTATTTTCACTTGAGATGTCCTTGTAAATTATTTGCTTCTCCCTGGGATCTCCGCTTTGTGCTGGAGTAGTTGACTGTCACCATTTGAACCTATTCCATCAAGCTGGTTTAATGTTCTTGACTTGGAAAATTGTAATAATCATTGCTGTTATGTCTTAGGGAAGATTTGAGTTCCATGTTTTCATTGTGGGTGAACCTTGCCTTATATTCCATATAGATAGGGTCACATTAAGAACAAGAGCCACTGTCATGCCCGTAGTAGTTTCAGAGCTGACTTTGAATCAAGCCATCAGTCTCCAGGTTTTCTACACAGAACCTAAAGACCAGTGTAGATGTGCATGGACAGGTCAAAACTGTACTTGAGCCCATTAGAAAAGCTAATCAGCTATTTTTTTAGCCCCTTGAAGAAGAAAGGAAAAGAAAAAAGTCTAAACTGACATTTCCAAGTGGTTGTCTTCAGCTGTTTCTTGTTGTTCCAGGCAGTATCAAGGCACATGTATGTAAAAGGAAATCCTGTAGAGACAACCCTATAAACCAACGAAGGAATTCATTTTAGTATAAATATAAAGTAAGTGAGGCTCTGTGGGATCAACCAAAAGGTATTCATCTAATAGCATAAAAGACTGATAAAAATAATTGCTTGTTCGAAATTGATCAACAGTTAAGCTACAGAAAATCATAGCGTCTGATGTGCCTTTCATTGATTTCTCAACGATTGGGTCTTTGAATCCGATTTCTGCCGCTTTTACAGACTTGGGGTCTGTGGCTCAGGCTCCTCTCGTTACCCATAATCCATACCAAACCCCACATTATCTCAGATCTTTTTTCTGCTCTTAGTGTTCAGATGTGGTCCAGGTTATAGAGCCAAGGAACACCTGGCTGCTATCAGGAACAGAGACAACAACAATGCTCTTGGGTGTCATAGTGAATGCACCAACTTTTTTTTTTTTTAATCTCTGTTATTTTTTACTCCTCTCATTATATTAATTAATTATTTATGTACTAATAACGTTACTAGCCTTGCTGGTTTGTTTCATATAATTTTTCCATCCCCAGCAACTAACACGCGTTTAGCTGATTCCCCGTTTTATTCAAATAAT
>NC_056744.1:1071767074-1071839650 GCF_019279795.1 Protopterus annectens | reverse complement strand
GAATCCCTACCTGATGGGTACAGCTGGTCCAAACTGTTCTTGAACCTGTCCTCAGTTAAGATGCCCCTCAGACATCTGAGTCTTCCCCAGATTATTACCTGTGGAAGCTTCTAGGAAGTGTACATGTAAAATAAGGCATATTGACTCCCCACAGGAGTCGTTAACGGATCAACCTCAGTAAAGGGGAGGGGGGTCCCCCCAGATCACCCCTTGAGCATGCCTCATTCAGAGGGATTCTCTAACATTTGAGACAAAGTTGGTTGGTCTTCAGAAGCCCCTTCCCATGAGTAGTCTGTGTTCCTCAGTGTTTACCTGCTTTAGTTTCTTCTTCTGGTCTGGAATGGTCTGGTTGTTTCATATCCAATTCCCAAAAGACCGGGTAAGTATCTAGTAGCACGTCATGACCGTACCCATTGGAGGTACCCATTGGAGCAGGGATCTCCAAGTTAATGCTGTGTTGTGGAGCAGGGATCCCCTAGTTTAATGCTGTGGTGGTGACTGTAGCCTCGAGAAGGAATTTGTTGAGGAGAGTCCGACTAGTCATTCCCCCAACAGAGAATGTAGGGCCTTGGACCGTTGTAAGAAGCAAATTTATGCATCCACGACCTTTGCCTTACTGTTGCTGAACTATTTGGTGCTCCTTAACACATTCTAGAGGTACTTGACTTAAGGAAGTTTTCAAGTCTGTCTTTGGGTCTGTGTTTGCTGTAAATTAGAAGACTGTCTTAACAGATAGCCACTGTCTAATCCATTTTTTGTGTGTATGACCTCCCATGCAATAGAGGGCATTGCTAGAGCTGCAGATTCAGACACTACAGTTTGGTGGCATGCCTGACTGTGCCTGTGTGATTTTTGCATTGCCTTTCAAGATATTCATAAAGGCTCTCTTGGAATGAGCAGTAGATTAAGGAAGCATGCACCATGAGTGAACAAGATGGGAAAATTGTCTTCCATAAGAATGCTGTTTTCTACTCCCCAAAGCACCTTTTCCAGATATCAGAAAGGGGGAAGGAAAATGTGCTTATAAAAATACCAGAGCCTTTCCCATGGCTCCTTTGGAGACTGATGTCCCTGATTAGGCTTCGTCCCAGAGGCAGGGGAGACTTGCAGAACCAAGGCTTCAGAACAATCCCTCCTTGTTACCAATAATTTGCCAGATTTTTTTTCCCAAAATTCATTAATAAGGGAGAATACATGCTGCACTTGTTGGATGCACATAGACAACTCAGATTTTATCTCTAGATTGTCTGTGAGTTTGTGTTCTGTGATCAGGTTTTTGTTTAATTTCCAAAGAATAAATTGGGCAAGCCAGTTTCAAAAATAATCTTAGCCATGTGGCTTACTGATTTTTGTATTTCCTACATTTACAAGGATGAAGGTTTGACTTTAGAGAGGCCCCACCAAGCATTATTCATAAGTTCCGTTAACACCTCTGCCTTCTTATCCAGAACTTCAGTTGATATTTGTGCTGCAGGTACCTGGTCCAGTGCTCATACTTTTATTGCTAGTTACAAATTGGGTATTTTCTCCAGGGATAGTGCAGCATTTGTCTCTGCCATTCATTGGAATATCCTTCTATATTAACTATTCTGGATTTTAAGCGGGTAGGGATTCTGTCCCAGTCATTGAACTGATGAACAAGATATCCTCATAGGTAGGTACTAGGCTAGTGGCCCTAGGGTCTATATAAGCCTAGCCAAAAAGGTACCCTGGCTTTCGCCACCCAAGAAAATTATTTTCCTGTGCCCCTGTCAAGTAGAGCCACAGAAGTGATCCCCGGGGTGAATTTCCTATTTCCCATCCAATCATCAAGATTTTTCTTGAGTGCTAATGAGAAGCTCTGTTTGACATAGGTAGTCTGTTCCAGAGTATGGGAAATATCTGGGACAGCCATATAGAAAAGTTATGTACTTAACATGATGGTGCATCTATGTCTGTTTTCTTCCTTCCTCAACATCTCTCCCTTCATTCGCCCTTCCATGTCATGGAAAATGTTTTTATGTAGTCTTTTTATAATTTCTCCAAGTCTTTAGGGTTTTTAATACTATGACAGGAACTGACCCCATTCCTAAGTCAAACTATGATTAAAGTTCATGAAATTAGTATTATTTCAGTCTTTGATGTTAGCCAGAAGTGCTCTTTGCAGCACCTGTAATGTGCCCAGTAATGACTCCTCCTGCAATTCCTATGTAGTTAAGTGTATCTGTAACATCTCTAAGTATAATTGTAATTTCTTTTTTTTATAGGACCTTTAGGTCCTACTACTACTACTGTAACTGTCTGGGGGTATCCTCTTTTCACATTGCCCGTGTTTTCTGCCTGCAAATCCTGGTATTTTATAACTTTGCATCTTTCTGCACTTAAGACACTGTAGTCACGATTGTAGTAATTTCAGTGATCAAATGCTACTTTTGTCTTTTCATGGACTACTATATCTGGTTTTCTTGCATCTACTTTTTTGAACTGTTGGTAATGGATGATCCCATGTGATGTAAACTTTGTGACGCCCGTGCCCTGGCCCAGCAGTCAAGGAGCCTCAATCCTCACCACTAACACCTCTCATATGAGAGGAAAGGATAACAAATACACACAGTAAAGTGCAAATGTCCTTCAAGGATGCATCTGCAGTCATCACATATGGGTTGTCCTGCCTCAGGCAGCCCTTCGGTTGACCGGATTCCAAAGTCTGGGTCCGGCGTCGGCTGATGTCGCCCTTTCCCCGATGTCAGAGCGCCTGGGGTATAAAAGCGTCAGCTGACGCCATCTTCCCCAGTCTTTCTTGCTGCGTGGTGCCTGAAGCAGAAGCAGTTTGCAAGTGCCGGTCGGCCAGCTCCTGTAATTCAGTTACCGAAGACTTAAAAAGCTAAGTACCCCGTTGGGGACTCTTTCTTGCCTCGGACGATGTCAGATAAAATTAATAATAGCTTAACTTGTGGGAAACAAATACCTCATAAGGATTTCCACTCTTACTGCCTCCCTTGCCTAGGTCCAGACCACGACGTCTCGGCCTGTTCAGCCTGTGCTTCCTTCAACCAACGCACTCTTAGACGTCGGGCGGAGTTTGCAGAGGAATTTTTTGGGGCTAGTTTTTCGTACAGTATGCCGTCGGAGACTCCGACTTCACATTGGACAAAGAAACGGAAGGACAAGGACTGACACACGCGGACCGTGGGTTCGGCTAAAACCACGGCCTGGCCTACCGCGATTGTCTCGGTCTCGGCTGAAACATAGTCCTTGGTAGTTCCGAAACCACACTACCGACAACCTCGGCCCCGGAGGCCCCTGCTGAGTCGGTTATTGAATTTTCTTCAGAAACTGGTGTCTTGGAAACTTCCGACACCATTCCTTTAGACAAAACTACACCTGCACGTGGTGCAGCCAGGCCTCCTGCATCCATGTCCATAAAGGCATTCACCAGGGCTAAAGCTGTTAAACACACAAAAGCTATGCCTCCCAGTTTTATTCCTCAGGGACCCTCTACAAGTTCACAGATTCTAACCTTAGCAGAGGACCTTATTTCCTTAATTAGGGGTTCCCAACCCCATCCGGACAGGGGCTCTCAACCTCCTCTAGACAAAAGGCCCAGGGTTGAGCCCTTCTGATCCCCACTCCTCAGAGGAGGCCTCTGATGGCTCTGCTCTCTCGGACTACCAAGAGGAGGCTTTTTTGGCCTACAAGGAATCTGATGCAGAGGAGTCTATCCCCTCTGCCTCCCCTCCTGAAGAACTGTCCTTCGGGGAGACCCTTCACACTATGAGAGCATTTCAAATGGCAGGGCCAGGAATTCTCTGATTCCAGGAAAAGATTAAGAACTTTTCTTCATTTACCTTAGCATAGACCTTTGGCTATTCATCCTGTTTTGAATGTCATTGATTATGTGTACTCTGAGTCTAGCATAACCCCTGACACTCTTCCTCCGGCCCCTGTCAAACCCGATAGGTACTACAGGGTCCCGGACTCGCATCATTTTCTTTACAAGGCCCACTCTGCTGATCCAGAAACTATTTCACAGGGCCCTAAAGGGGTTGCAGTTGCCACTACTAAAAATCCACTCCCCTTCTGAAAGGGAGTCCAGGGCTTTAGAGAGATGGGGTAAAAAAGTGTATACTTCTGCCACTCTTTCTATGAGGGCATTAAATTGTCAATTTCATATGATACAGTACCCAAGAGTATTTGTTAGATGAATTGCATAAGAAACTGTCTTCACCTGAACCCCTAGATCGCAAATCACTTAAGGATCTGGTACTTAACTCCCAGCAGGTTAGCAACCATTTCTTGCAGTGTGGTTATGATGCATTGGAAGCTTCATGTAGGTCAGCTATGACAGGTGCAGTCATACGTAGGCATGCTTGGCTGAAGGAACAATCCCTGCCAGACCATGTTAAAGCTAAGCTTCTGGATGCTCCACTGGAAAAGCAAAAGTTATTTGGCTCCACTGCTCAGGAGGTCTTAAAGAAATTTGAGGAAAAGGCAAAATCTTTACAAACAGTCTAAGATTTTCTACAAGACCAACCACCAAGATTCAGCAGAAATTGGCCTACCAAGAATTGGTCCTTTCCGGACACAGGTTTCAGAGAGGCAAGAACAGGCGTGCCAGAGGTAGAGGGCAAGCTAGAGGCTCCTACAGAGGACGTCAATGGCAGCCTCCCAATCAGGGAGGTAGTGCAGGACCTACAACAGCTGCACAAGGACAGACTCAATGACTTTGCTTTGACTCTGCCAACCAGGGCTCAATTAAAAGCACCTTTGGGTGGAAAGCTTTCTTTATTCTCAGAAAATTGGCACAGTATTACAAGAGACAAATGGACACTGCAAATAATAGACAAAGGATACAGGTTCCATTTTCACACATTGCCAAAAAGAAAAGGCATGCCAGACCTGCCACCAAATTAAAGGGCAGAGGCTTTGAAACAAATCTCCTACTTAATGCAAATGAAAGCTATAGAAAAGGTTCCTCTTTCAGAACAAGGCCAAGGATTTTATTCCAGACTATTCCTTGTTCCAAGAAAAGAAAATCAATGGAGGCCTATTCTCGACTTGTCCACACTGAATACTTATCTCATTGTGCCAAAATTCAAAATGCTGACTCTACAGCAACTCCTTCCCATGCTGGGCAAGGGGTCTTGGCTGGTGACTCTAGACCTCAAGGAGGCATACCTGCATGTCCCTATCAGACAAAGTTGCAGAAGACACCTCAGATTTCTTGCAGGTTCAGAGTATTATCAATTCTCAGCATTGCCCTTTGGCTTATCTACTGCGCCCAGAGTATTCACGAAATGCCTGGCATCAGTAATTGCACACTGCAGACTTCAGGGGATTCAAATATATCCATATCTGGACGACTGCCGTATACAAGCGGACAGCCAACAAACTTTGGTAAATGATTTGGATTATGCCATCCACCTACTGCAGGCCTTGGGATATACAGTCAACATTCACAAATCAACACTTGTTCCATCTCAAAGAATAACTTTTCTGGGTGCGGAGCTAGACACAACCACCCAAATGGCTTTTCTCACAGAGGAAAAACAAAGACAACTACCGGATTACTTCAAGAATCTGACAAGACAAACTCAGCTGACTGCAAGGAAAATCCTGCAGGCCTGGGTTACATGGCATCTTGCATTCTTCTGATTCCACAAGCAAGGCTGCATATGAGGAAACTACAATGGTACCCAAGGAGTTTATGGACTCGGCACATTCACAGCTTAGAAACTTTGATCCCCCTCATTCCATGCCTCCAAAAGGAATTTCTGTGGTGGGCTCAAGCAAGCCAGTCAAACAGGGGTCTGCCCTTCAGCAAACCAATAGCCAGTCAAACCATTACAACCGACGCTTCAGACCACGGTTGGGGAGCACACATGGAGGGCAGATGTATTCAAGGGCTATGGTCACAAAAGGAGCTATGCATGCACATAAACCAAAAGGAAATGCTGGCAGTGATACATGCAATCGAGGCCTTTAAACTCTTTCTGCATCAAGGCCACCTGCTAATAAGGACAGACAACACCACAGTTATGTGGTACATAAACAAGCAAGGAGGCACCCATTCCTACCCTCTTTGCAGACTGGCAATGAATCTATGGGAACTTTCCTTGAAACTCTATGTACAGCTGCAATCCCAGTTTGTGCCAGGAAAAGACAATATACTGGCGGACAGCTTAAGCAGAAATATCATGGATGCACACGAATGGATGCTGCACCCAGACATCTTCCTACAGATAACACAATCATGGGGAAGGCCGGACATAGATCTTTTTGCCTCCCCCCACAATCATCAGCTGAATTGATTCTGCTCAAGGACATACCATCCACAAGCATGGAAAGTGGACGCCCTCTCTTTCATCTGGAGAACTCTAACAGTGTATGCATTTCCACCTCTTCCATTACTGACCAAGGTCTTACTGAAGATCAGGACAGAGCAGCCAAAAGTGATTCTGATAGCTCCGGACTGGCCAAGACAGCACTGGGTACCCACTGTTAAAGAGTATGTCACGTACGAAACCATGGCCTCTTCCTCAATGGCCACTTCTCCTGACTCAGCACAATTACAAAACTCTGCATTCCAACCTGAAAACCTTGCAACTAACAGCCTGGAAAATACATTGACTCCTCCTCAGGATAAGCTATCCAAGAGAGTGAAGGATATCATCATGGAAGCTCGCCGGCCTTCCACAAGAAAGGCATATTCAGCAAAATGGAAAAGATTTCACACTTGGAGCACCACAAAGGGCCTAGATGCGACAGTGATGAACATGGCGCGTATCCTGGAATACTTTGCAGAAATGCTCCACAATGGCCTGTCTTACTCTTCCATTAAAATTCATGCTTCAGCAATTTCAGCAGAGTACGATACTGATCCACCTGTCTTTTTTCATCCTCTCCTAAGACAGTTTCTAAGAGGAATTAAAAACATCAATCCTCTAAGGAAACCTCCAGTGCCTACTTGGGACCTTAACTTCGTGTTGGAAAAACTAACTCTGCCTCCCTTTGAGCCAGCAGCATCTGCAGAACTACAGTTCCTGTCTTGGAAGACTGCCTTCCTTCTGGTCATAACCTCAGCAAGAAGAGTATCTGAGTTGCAGGCCCTCATGGCAGCACAGCCATTTCTTATTTTTCATCAAGACTGTCTCATTGAGAACCAATCCTTCATTTATGCCAAAGGTGGTATCCAGGGTCTCATTAAACCAAGCTATTCACCTGCCTGCCTTCTTTCCAAATCCACAAAACAAAGGGGAGAAACTTCTGCACACCCTGGACATACACAGACAGTTGCGCTACTACTTGGACAGAACTAAAAGCTACAGGAAAACTGACCAGTTGTTGGTAGCATATGCTGCTGGTGCACAAGGGAAAGCAATTTCCAAACAGACAATTTCAAAATGGTTAGGGAATTGCATTCGTTTTTGTTATTCCTTTCATGGAAAAACTGTGCCAGCTAACATTAGACCTCATTCCACCAGAGCCACAGCCACCTCCACAGCTTTCTTAAGAGGGGTGGCTACCAAGGACATTTTAGAGGCTGCTACATGGAGCTCCGTGCATACATTTTCCAAGCATTACAATTTACCTTTATATTCCAGATCCAGAGCAGGCTTTGCTACGGCAGTCCTGCAGGGCATTTTAGCTACACCATCCTTTACATAGATCCTCCACCCCCAGATTGGCTATGGTATTCTACCCATATGTGATGACTGCAGATGCATCCTTGAAGGACATAGTACAGTTTTGTACCTACCATAAATGTAGATGTCCGATAGGTATGCATCTGCAGTCAGGTTTACCCTCCCTCCTTCCCCTCTTTGGTATTTATTGGGTACTTTTTCCCTCTCATAGCTAGCTGGGGTTATCTATTATGGTGTATTTGTTTTATATATATATATATATATATATATATATATATATATAGATATTCATACATATATATATATATATATATATATAGATATTCATACATATATATATATATATATATATATATATATATATATGTATATTTTTCTGTGCATGTTTGGAATTTATTGCATTTCTCCAAATTTAGCCTTCCTTTGAGGGCACCTGGCATCTGGGGCAAGAAACACTGAGGAAGATGGTGTCGGCTGACGCTTTTATACCCCAGGCGCTCTGACGTCGGGGAAAGGGCGACATCAGCCGATGCCAGACCCAGACTTTGGAATCCGGCCGACCGAAGGGCTGCCTGAGGCAGGACAACCCATATGTGATGACTGCAAATGCATACCTATCGGACATCTACATTTATGGTAGGTACAAAACTGTACTTTTCCCTTAAGAGCACACAGAGATCACATTCAGTCTGGGGCTGGTCACTCCCTTGCTCTCCAGGTCCCCAATAAGACTCCCCACTGGCACAGCTGTAGGGTCCAGAACTCGGCCTAGCTAGGCAAGCTAAAATCTCCAGCACCCTCTCTGTCCAATCAGTGTTTCGTGTCCCTTGCCCAAGTAGCTGACACACACTTTGAGATAAGATTTTATACAACCACACAGACACTTATGGGGAAGGCTGCCATAGGTTCTCCAGCTGTGCCCCTTTTACCCAGACTATACAGTAGTACCCTGCCACCACCAAGCTAATAATTATCAGCTACTCAAAGGCCCTTAAAAGGGTGTCCAATTATTACTGTGTAATATTATCCAATTGGTAGTATGACTAAACAGTCTCAAGGCTTATTAGAGTGACTTGGTCAGTACACTCTAAATATGCAGTGTACTTTTAGAGCTTAAAATATCTCTACACAAACCAGCCACATTTAAGAGGTTTTAAAATATTTAATAGTAAATAATTAAAACCACAAGACAATACTTTCTACTATACAGTCAGTGATGGTCAATAATTCAGAGATCACACAGAAATACTTAAAATAATTCAGTAGTACAGTTCTGACATTACAGAAAAACACAGTCTAATCTTTCTAGCTATCTCCAAAAGAAAACACAAGTCTAATAACGTAAGACAACAGGCGGAGTGCTGAGATTTGGGTGATGAAGACAAAAAATGCTTAATGCCTTCTGATTCTCTGTTTGTTTAAATTGAAATTGCAGTTCTGGTAAACATTACATCATTCTTTCACTTTCTGGGAGTTCCCAGGCTACACATTAACTGCATTTACATTCTTAACATCTCCCTTTTGTTATCTTGCAGCTGGTCAGGAAAAGAGCAATAAAAATACATTTGCATGTTTAAATCTAGCAATTTGACTCTTGGTTAAAACAATAGAAAGAATTTCTTCATCTAGACTTTTCGGCACCACTGTCTACTTCAGAGAGTCACCACATGCTTTACTTTGGTCAGTAGAGTGCACTGTTGTCACATTTATTTCCAGTTCCACATGTAACAGTATTTCTTTACGTTTAAGACAACAAGCCTGTAGTTTACATTCATGTTTACAAATGACAGAATTGTCTGCAAAATTCTGTCTGGCTAGGCTGGCAGCCTTCACAAACTTCATCATTTATTATGATGGTTTGTGGCTCCAGTTTCCAGTGTTTTTCAGCTACCTCAGTGTTATAAAGTTTGCACAATCCCCAATGTAACAGTCTTGCCACATTATTATGCCTTTTGGTATACAGTCCTTCTGCCATTAGTATATCTCAGCCAGCTATAAGATGTGCGAATATTTCCAATTCTGTTTTACAAAACCTACATTTGTCTGTTTCTCCCACATGTTCAGTAGACTTTGTAAACCAGCGTGTACGCAGTCCACTATCTTGGGCTGCCAATATTAACCTTTAGTCTTTTGGTTTAAGTTCACCTCTCCTTAACCATTCCTGCGTTAGATCCTGACCCACAGTTGCTAGGCTGTTGGCTCTGAGGCCCTTGTAAGTCTAGCCAAGTCATCACCTGATGCCCTTGTCCAACAGGGACATAAGTAGAATCCCAGGGATGTATTTTCTGATGTTCATCCCAGGGATGTATTTTCTGATGTTCGTGTTACCCTGCTGCAGTCATCACACTTGGGTTATCCTGTCATCAGGCGGTCCCGCAGTCGGCCGGAATTCCAAAGTCTTGGTCCGGCGTCGGTTGCTGTCGCTTCTTCCCTGACGTCAGTGCGCCAGGGGTATATATAATGCATCCAACACCATTTTCCCCAGTCTTTCTTGCCGTGCGGTGTCCGAAGCAGAAGCAGTTCGCAAGTACCGGTCGGCCGACTCCTGAGATTTTCGAAGTCGAATTTCAGATCCGAAGTCTTCAATAAAGCTAAGTACCCCGTTGGGGAAACTTATCTTGCCTCAGACCGATGTCAGAAAAAGTTAACAATTTTATTTCTTGTGGGAAGCAAATACCTCATAAGGATTTTCATTCTTATTGCATACCTTGCTTAGGCCCAGACCATGACGTCACTGGTTGTTGTTTTTGTGCTAGGTTTAATAAGCGTACTATAAAAAGACGCTTTGATTTCGCACGACACTACTTCGGTAGAAAATTTAATTACACTATGCCGTCGGAGCAACCGACTACCGGCGTGCCCAAAAAACGCAAGGATAAGGACAGGCAGCCTAGACCCAAGCCAGACTCCGAGGCCTCGGCTGGTCTGGTCTCCAGTTCACCGGTCTTCAGTGAGGCTATGACGCAGCCCCTGACTACCGCAGATCTGGAACCCGAGACTGCTTCGGAGCTTTTGGCGGAGAGTACTAGGCCGACACAGCCATTTTGTTTAGCCCCTACCGACGACACTGCTGAAAAAGATGCCGGTGCTGCAGAAACACCTTTGGTTTCTGAAGGCGTCTTCAGACCGGCTCTCACCATAACATATCCTAAGACTAAAACTATTAAACCTAAAAAGACTGCACTTCAGTCTTCAGTTCAAGGCCCCATGCCTAAGAAACATGCTCAGAATGGCTGAAGATTTGATCTCTTTAATCAGGGGTTCCCAACCCCCACCCGACAAAAGGCCTAGACAAGAGGAGGATTATGCCTCCACTGAACAAGTGTCTATTTCCTCAGGCTCCTCTGAGGACCAAGATTACTCCTTCTCCCCTTATGAAGATTCTGATGCTGAGGATTCTATTCCTTCAACTTCTCCTGAAGACTACTCCTTTGGGGAAACTTTACACACTGAGCGAACATTTTCACTGGGAAGGTCAGGACTACTCTGACTCAAAAGGCTCAGAGTTTCTTTTACTCCCCCAGCACAGACCTCTTGCCACCCCCCCCCCAGTTTTAGACATTGTGGATGATGTTTACTTAGAATCCAGTTTGAACCCAGATTCTCTACCTCCTGCTCCGGCCAAGCCTGACAGATACTATAGAGTGCCTGATTCCCACAAATTTCTTTATAAAACCCTGTTGCTGATACAGAGACCAGCTCCCAGGGTCCCAAAGGGGGCTAAGGCTTCTATGGCAAAAAATCCGGTACCCTCTGAAAGGGACTCAGAGCACTAGACAGGTGGGGGGAAAAGGTTTACACCTCAGCCACTCTAGCTATGAGGGCACTAAATTGCCAATTTCACATGCTAAAATATCAGCAATTTCTAATGTCTCAGTTAAAACAAAAAATGAGCACACTCCCTCAACAGTCTGAATTGAAAGAAATGCAGGATCTGTTGCATGCAACTGAGCAGGTGGGCAAACATACTTTACAATGTGGGTTTGATTCTTTGGAGGCTTCCTGCAGAGCAGCTATTACTGGGTCTGTTTTATATGTAGGCATGCTTGGTTAAAGGAACAAACTCTGCCTGATCATGTTTAAGCAAAGCTTCTAGATGCTCCCTTACAGCAGGATGTTCTTTTTGGAGTTAAAGCAGAATAAGTCTTAAAGAAAATGGAGGATAAGGCAAAATCTATGCAGACTGTCAAAGATTTCCTATAGGTACAGCCCCATCGCTTCAGCAGAAATTGGCCAACAAAGCATTCGTCCTTTCCAGCTACTGATGGACCACAGAGGGGTAAATACAGATGTCCAAGAGGCAGAGGACAACCACAAGCCCAGTACAAACCTTGCCAATGGGGCACTGCAACACAGAAGGGAGGAGAAGACAGGTCCCAAACTACCAGGAGGCAAACTCAATGACTTGCACCTCATCTGGCCAAGCAACACTCTCTCTTGGCAGCCTCCCTGGGAGGAAAACTCGCACTTTTTTCAGACAACTGGCACATTGTCACAAAGGACAAATGGGTCCTAGACATAATTTCACGAGGATACAGATTCCATTTTCACACCTTGCCAATGAAAAGAGGAATGCCAAACCTGCCACAAAATCAGTGGGCAGAGGCACACAAACAAATTGCAGCTCTCATGGACATGAGATCCATTCAGCTGGTACCTACTCGAGAGCAAGGCCAAGGATTTTACTCAAGACTCTTTCTAGTTCCCAGAAAGGACAATGCCTGGAGACCAATTCCGGACCTTTCAATTCTGAACACCTTCTTACAAGTACCCAAATTCAAGGTGCTAACACTACAGCAGCTTCTTCCCATGTTGGGCAAGAAAGCATGGCTAGTAACGTTGGACCTCAAGGAGGCATACCTGCATGTCCCTATCAGACAAAGTTGCAGAAGATACCTCCGTTTCATTGCAGGTTCAACCCATTACCAATTCTCTGCACTGCCCTTTGGCTTATCTACTGCACCCAGGTTCTTCACAAAATGCCTGGCACCAGTAATTGCATACTGCAGACCAAGAGGAATTCAAATATACCCATACCTGGACGACTACCTCATCCAAGCAGAAAGCAAGGACATCCTCTTAGAACATCTGGCTTTTGTAAAACATCTTCTAAGTTGCCTGGGGTACACAGTAAACGAAAAGAAATCAAAAATAGTACCCTCACAAAATGACATTCCTGGGTGCCAGCTTGAATACAACGGCCCAGAAGGCTTATCTGACGCCAGATAAGTACAACTGACTCAATATTTCAAAACGATGGCAAAAAAGACCCAACTACCTGCAAGAAAAATTCTGCAGGCCTTGGGCTTCATGGCATCTTGCATACTACTAATACCATTTGCAAAGCTGCATATGAGGAAATTACAGTGGTACCTAAAAAGCATATGGTCCTAACACAGCCACAGCTTGGATACAATGATACCTCTCATTCCCTGCCTACAACAGGAGTTTCTATGGTGGTCACAGGCATGTCACCTCAGCAAGGGTCAGCCTTTCACCTTGCCCCCAGCCAGGCAACCTATGACAACAGATGCATCGGATTACGCCTGGGGGGCACACATGGCAGGACAGTGCATTCAAAGCGTATGGACTGCAGATCAAAGGAATCTGCACATTAATCAAAAAGAGATGCTAGCTGTACAGAATGCTCTGACAGCCTTCAAGAATCTATTACATCCAGGACAACTTACAATAAGGACGGACAACACCACAGTAATGTGGTACATAAACAAGGGGGTACACACTCCTACCCTCTATGCAGGCAAGCAATGACCTTGTGGAACACAGCTCTGGCTTACCAAGTTCAGTTACAAGCTCAATTCCTGCCAGGAAAAAAGAACACAATGGCAGACTACCTCAGCAGAAACATCATGCATCCCCACGAGTGGAAACTGGATCCACAAATCTTTGCAATGATAACTCAAAAATGGGGCCTTCCAGACATAGACCTGTTTGCCAGTCCTCAAAACTATCAACTAACAAAATTTTGTACAAGGACACTTCGCCATCAAGCTTGGAAAGTGGATGCACTCTCATTCAGTTGGAAAAACCTGACAGTATATGCCTTCCCTCCATTGCCTCTCCTCACAAAGGTGCTTCTGAAAGTCAGAAAGGCGAGACCACGACTGATTCTCATAGCACCAGACTGGCCACGCCAGCACTGGTACCCACTATCGAGGAATATGGCCCAGGGACCACCTTGGATTTGCCCATTTGCTCACACAGCAAAACAATCAGATTCTTTACAGCCAGCTCAAAACCTTAAATCTGGCTGCATGGCAAATCACCTAAGCATCCAGCCAGCTAGTCTTTCCCAAGCAGTTATGGATGTTATTCTGGAAGCTAGGAGGTCCAGCACCAGGAAGGCCTATTCAGACAAATGGAAAAGGTTTTGTGCCTGGAACCAAGCTAAAGGCCAAAACACACTTCAGCCTCACATGCCTCATATTCTACAGCATTTAACTGAGATGTTGCACAAAGGACTTTCTTTTTTTTCCATTAAAATCCATGCATCAGCTATTTCAGCCCACTATAACACGGATCCACCCTTATTTTCGCATCCACTTCTAAGGCAGTTCCTCAGAGGGGCAAAAAACATTAGGCCCCCCAGGAGAGCACCTACACCAACATGGGACCTCAATTTTATTCTGGAAAAACTTACGCTACCTCCCTTTGAACCAGCTTTCTCTGCAGATCTACAGTTCCCATCATGGAAGACTGCCCTGCTGCTAGCAATAACTTCAGCTAGAAGAGTCTCAGAGCTGCAGGCACTAATGGCAGTGGAACCTTTCCTCATTTTCCATCAAGACAGAGTTTCTCTACGAACTAATCCTTCCTTCATGCCTAAGGTGGTTTCCAGTGTGGCTTTAAATCAAACCATCCACTTACCCACCTTCTTCCCAAATCCACAGAACAAGGGAGAACGACTCCTGCAATCCTTGGACATTCACAGGCAACTTTGTTACTACTTGGATAAAACTAAGGCTTTCAGAAAATCTGACCAGCTCTTTGTATCCTATGCTACAGCTTCACAAGGGAAGGCTATATCAAAACAAACAATTTCCAAATGGATAGGACATTGCATTCGTTTTTGCTATACCCATCATGGAAAACCAGTTCCTGCTACCATTAGACCCCACTCTACCAGGGCAACAGCTACATCTACAGCCTTCCTCAGGGGGGGTTCCAACCAAGGAGATTTTGGAAGCTGCAACTTGGAGTTCAGTACACACCTTTACCAAACACCATCACTTACCACTTTACTCTAAGACTAGAGCTGGCTTCGCCACTGCAGTTCTGCACGGCCTTCTAGCCTCCTCTAATCCACTAACTCCCCCACCCATCCTTAGCTTTGGGATTCTACCCAAGTGTGATGACTGCAGCAGGGTAACACGATGAACATAGTACAGTTTTGTACCTACCATAAATGTAGATGTTAGAGTGTACACCCTGCTGCAGTCCAGGTTACCCTCCCTCCATCCCCTCTGATCTAACTGGCTAAATCTCTACAATACCTTTCCTGATGTATTTGCTTATAGCTGGAGGGATTTTGTGTTTGTGTACAAATTACTTAATTTGGTACTAATTACTGTCCACCTTTTTTGGGGGCACCTGACATCTGGGGCAAGAAAAACTGAAGAAAATGGCGTCTGATGCATTATATATACCCCTGGCGCACTGACGTCAGGGAAGAAGCGACAGCAACCGACGCTGTACCAAGACTTTGGAATTCCGGCTGACTGTGGGACTGCCTGACTACAGGATAACCCAAGTATGATGACTGCAGCAGGGTGTACACTCGAACATCTACATTTATGGTAGGTACAAAATTGTACTTTTCCCATCCAGTTATCCAGGTTGTGCTCAACTCACTAACCCCGAGTACCGTCTCACAGCATCTTTGTGCTTGCATCTGAGCGTGCTTTGAGACTATAGTAATTGTATGCAGTTACACCAGAGTCCCTTCCTGAAGCGCATCAATCAAACTTTACATCCATATTGTAACTCCACTGCTTAAAAAATAAGTTGAAAAAGTGCCGGAACTTTTTCGGGTACTTTCTCAACTTACTTTTCAGTGTGGAGTTACCTTATCTGTATATTTGACTTTTCAGAGAAAATTGCCATCGGATACAAGTAACCGCAGTAAGGCAAGTCTGTTCACATTGTAAGTGGTGGCAGCCAATCGGATTATTGAGTTGCTGCCACTGTGCAAAGTCTGATGTCCTTCAAGAATGCAACTGCAGTCATAACATGTGGGTTGTCCTGCCTCAGGCAGCCCTCTGTCGGCCGGATTCCAAAGTCTGGGTCCGACGTCGGCTGATGTCGCTTTTCTCTCCGATGTCAGAGCGGCTGGAGTACATAAGCATCAGCCGACACCATTTTCTTCAGTCTTTCTTGCCGCGCGGTGCCCGAAGCAGAAGCGGTTCGCAAGTGCCGGTCTGTCAGCTCCTGTATTCTACGATACCGAAGTCATCAAAAAAGCTAAGTACCCCGTTGTGGACCTTTTCTTGCCTCAGCTGATGTCAGAAATTACTGAAAAAGTTAACAATTGTCTTTTTTGTGGTAAACAAATACCTCATAAGGATTTCAACTCTTACTGCCTCCCTTGCCTGGGCCCAGACCACGACGTCTCGGCCTGTGTTGCATGTGCTCGCTTCAACAAGCGCACTCTCAGGCGCCGGGCGGAGTTCGCTGAAGATTTTTTCGGCGATAAATTTGCTTACATCATGCCGTCGGATCTTCCGACATCGCAAACTCCCAAAAAGCGAAAAGACCGGGACCGACATCCTCTGCCCGCGTCTACCACCGACTCCACCCCAAAACCTAGCGCGAGTGCTCCGGTTCCCTCTGAGGCGGTCTCTCCACCACTCCGAACCGAAGACACCGCATTACCGACGACTCCGATTCCAGACATTACTCCGCCAGTTATAGACTTTCCTCCGGATACCGAAACCGAGGACATGCCCGAGACCATTGCTGTAGACAAGGTCACTCCTGCACGTGGAGCTGCCAGGCCTCCTATGGCCATGTCTATTAAGGCCTACACTAGGGCTAAGGCAGCCAGCAAAACAAAGCATATTACTTCTAAATCCTTAACTCAGCCGACTCCGGAGACACAAATTATGTCCATGGTTGCTGATTTAATTTCCATGATTAGAGGTTCACAGGCCCATCCTGAGAGAGCATCCCAGCCTCCTCCTGATAAAAGGCCCCGGGTTGAACCCTCTGATCCTACTCCTTCAGATGAAGACTATGAGGGCTCTGTCCACTCTGATAGCCAGGAAGAGCTCTTCCAGACATATGAGGACTCGGATGCAGAAGATTCCATTCCATCCTTTTGGCCTCCCCTCCTGAGGATATTTCTTTTGGGGAAGTTCTGCACACCATGAGGGAACATTTCAAGTGGCAGGGCCAGGAATATTTTGATTCTAGGAAACTCCTTAGGTCTTTCCTTAAGAAGCCTCAGCACAGGCCCTTAGCTAGTCCTCCTGTACTTGATGTTCTGGATGATTTGTATTCTGACTCTAGTGCTACCCCTGATTCTCTTCCTCCTGCTCCAGCCAAGCCAGACAGGTATTACAGGGTCCCAGAAACTCATTCCCATTTATTCAGGGCCCATACTGCTGATTTGGAAACTATTTCACAGGGGCCTAAAGGAGTTTCAGCCTCCACCTCAAAAAATCCTTTGCCCTCCAACAGGGAAGCAAGGTCATTAGAGAGATGGGGCAAAAAGGTTTACACATCCACTACCTTATATATGAGAGCTTTAAATTGCCTTTTCATATGTTACAATATCAGGATTATCTCTTAGAAGATTTACAAAAAACATTAGCTTCTCCTGATCCTTTAGACAGGAAGACTTTGCAGGAAGCTGTACATAACACTCAGCAAGTAAGCAATCACTTCCTGCAGTGTGGATATGATGCACTGGAAGCTTCATGTAGGGCAGCTATGACAGGGGCGGTGATTCGTAGACATGCTTGGTTAAAAGATCAACCTCTACCAGATCATGTAAAAGCAAAACTTCTGGATGCACCTTTGGAAAAGAACAAGCTTTTTGGTGCAAATGCTAAGGATGTGTTGAAGACCATCGAAGAAAAAGCAAAATCAGTTCAGACTGTGAAAGATTTCCTCCAGGTTCAACCCCCCAGATTCAGTAGGAATTGGCCTTCAGAAAACTGGTCCTTTCCTAATCCAGAAAAGTTTCAAAGGGGTAAGAACAGACGTGGCCGAGGAAGAGGCCAATACAGAGGCCCTTACAGGGGATGACAATGGCAGCCAGGAAACCAAAGAAGTGACACAGGGGTTTCACCTGCCCAACAACCACAAACTCAATGACTTTCCTCTACTACCGCCTACCAGGGAACAACTAGAAGCTCCCTTGGGCGGGAAATTATCTCTATTTGCAGAAAACTGGCACAGACTGACAAAGGACAAATGGATTTTGGATATTATAGACCGAGGGTACAGGTTTCATTTTCATACCTTACCAAGAAAACAAGGCATGCTAAACCTACCACAAAATCAAAGGGCAGAGGCTATCAAGCAAATCACTCTGCTGACTCGAATGAAAGCAATAGAAAGAGTTCCACAACAAGAACAGGGGTTTTACTCAAGACTGTTCCTTGTTCCAAGAAAAGAATCTCAATGGAGACCAATACTGGACTTGTCCACATTAAACAACTTTCTCATAGTACCAAAGTTCAAAATGCTGACTCTACAGCAACTCCTTCCCATGCTGGGCAAGGAGTCGTAGCTAATTACTCTGGACCTCAAGGAGGCATACCTGCATGTCCCTATCAGACACAGCTGCAGAAGATACCTCAGATTTCTTGCAGGGCCAGAGCATTATCAATTCTCAGCATTGCCATTTGGCTTATCTACTGCGCCCAGAGTATTTACAAAATGCCTGGCTTCAGTAATTGCTCATTGCAGGCTCCAGGGTATACAAATTTACCCGTACCTGGACGACTTTCTCATACAAGCGGACGACAAATTGATGTTGACAAAAAACCTGGATTATGTCATACGATTACTTCAAGCTCTGGGATACACAGTCAACTTCCAAAAGTCAAGACTGCAGCCATCCCAGCAAATAATCTTCTTAGGAGCCAAACTAGACACAGCCTCTCAGATGGCTTACCTGACAGAAGACAAGCAAGAGAAGTTTACTCATTACTTCAAAGGTTTAGCAAAACTCACCCAGATGACTGCAAGGAGATTCCTACAGGCCCTGGGTTACATGGCATCCTGCATTCTACTGGTTCCATTAGCAAAACTACACATGAGAAAGCTTCAATGGTACCTAAAAAGCATTTGGTCTCAACACAGCAACAACTTGGAGACAATCATACCACTCATTCCATGCCTACAAAAGGAATTTCTGTGGTGGGCCTCGGTGAGCCAGGAAAACACAGGTATGTCATTCAAAAAACCACAGATAACACAGACCATGACTACAGACGCCTCAGACCTTGGATGGGGGGCGCACATGGAAGGCAGGTGTATACAAGGACAATGGTCTCCAAAGGAAACACATCTGCATATAAACCAAAAGGAAATGTTGGCAGTAATGCATGCCATAGAGGCTTTTCAACACCAACTCCAGCAAGGCCATTTAATGATACGGACAGACAACACCACTGTGATGTGGTACATAAACAAGCAGGGGCACCCACTCTTACCCCCTTTGCAGACTGACAATGCAGCTTTGGGAGAAATCACTGAGCCTAAACATCCAGTTACAATCCCAGTTTGTTCCAGGAAAAGACAATGTGTTGGCGGACAGCCTAAGCAGGAATTTCACAGATCCACACGAGTGGAGGTTACATCCGAAGGCCTTCAGACAACTCACTTCGACATGGGGCAAGCCAGAAGTGGACCTATTTGCCTCTCACCTCAACCATCTTCTACCAAAATTTTGCACAAGGACATACCATCCAAAAGCCTGGAAAATAGATGCCCTCTCATTCAACTGGAACTCCCTAGCAATCTATGCATTCCCACCTCTGCCACTGATGACCTCAGTATTACTAAAGATCAGGGCAGAGAAGCCCAAGGGAATCATAATAGCTCCGGATTGGCCAAGACAACACTGGTACCCACTACTACGGAGCATATGTCACACCAGGAGGTGGGCCCTTCCTCAGTGGCCTCTACTTTTGACTCAACACAATTTTGAAACACTGCATCCAAACCTTCAGACACTGCAGCTAACAGCCTGGGAGATCCCATAAATAACTTCAGCTTATCTCTCTCCAAGGAAGTTCAGCGGATACTTACAGAGGCTCTAAGACCATCCACCAGAAAGGTTTACTTAGCAAAGTGGAAAAGATTCAGCAATTGGAATACCAGCAAGGGACATGATGCATCATTGCTGAACATCCCACTTATCTTGGAATATTTGGCAGATATGTTAAAGAACGGCCTCTCATATTCTTCCATAAAGATACATGCATCTGCTATCTCAGCTAGATACAACACTGATCCTCCTGTTTTCTCTCACCCCTTACTAAGACAATTCCTCAGGGGAATCACCAAGAAAGGCCCCAGTGCCAGCCTGGGACCTAAATTTTGTCTTAGAAAAACTGACTCTACCTCCTTTTGAGCCAGCAGCTTCAGTTGACTTGCAATTTCTCTCATGGAAGACAGCTTTCCTGTTGGCAATTACCTCAGTAAGAAGGGTTTCGGAGCTACAAGCCCTAATGGCAATACCACCCTTTATTATTTTCCACAGAGACAGGGTTTCATTAAGGACCAACCCTACTTTTATGCCAAAGGTGGTATCTAGGGTTTCTCTAAATCAAGCCATTCATCTGCCTGCTTTCTTCCCCAATCCTGAGAATAAGGGGGAAAGACTTTTGCATACCTTGGACATTCACAGACAACTTCGATACTACCTGGACAGAACCAAGGCCAGTAGGAAGTCTGAACAACTTTTTGTAGCTTACCCCTGCAGTCCAAGGAAAAGCAATTTCAAAACAGACTATTTCTAAATGGATTGGACATTGCATCAGATTCTGTTATTCCTTTCATGGAAAGACTGTTCCAGCCAATGTCAGACCACATTCCACCAGAGCTACAGCCACCTCTACAGCTTTTTTAAGAGGGGTGCCTACCAAGGACATTCTAGAAGCTGCTACATGGAGCTCCGTGCATACATTCTCCAAACACAACAATCTCCCTCTTTATTCCAGATCCAGAGCAGGCTTTGCTTCGGCAGTCCTGCAGGGTTTGATTGCCACACCATCTCTTTCCTAGAGCATACCTCCTCCCCCAGCTAAGCTATGGTATTCTACCCACATGTTATGACTGCAGTTGCATTCTTGAAGGATATAGTACAGTTTTGTACCTACCATAAATGTAGATGTCCGATAGACATGCAACTGCAGTCGGATTTTCCCTCCCTCCATACCCCTCTATGCCTAGGGTCCACTCCTATCCCTGTTACTCTTAGCTGGGGATATGTGTTATGGTGTATTTGTTTTATTGCTCATTTATTTGTTTGGAATACTGTTTTTGTCTTCCTATTTGATTACAGCCTTCCTTGGAGGGCACCTGGCATCTGGGGCAAGAAACACTGAAGAAAATGGCGTCGGCTGATGCTTATGTACTCCAGCCGCTCTGACGTCGAAATGCGACATCAGCCAACGTCGGACCCAGACTTTGGAATCCGGCCGACCGAGGGCTGCCTGAGGCAGGGCAACCCACATGTTATGACTGCAGTTGCATGTCTATCGGACATCTAAATTTATGGTAGGTACAAAACTGTACTTTTTTCTATTTAGTACTGTTATCAGAGCCATATCTATCCCTATGTTTTGGCCCATGTTGCACTGATCTAGAAAAGTACAGCATTGACTTCAGTAGTAATAGAGAGACGTAGCTTGTAGTTCTTTGCTTATGCACATTCTTAGTTGCAGCGCACTTTTTCCTGCAATATGTACATTGTAGTCCTGTTGTGTTACAGCCATGCATGTTGATTGTTGATCAGATTTTCCCCAGAGCTGTCAATTTGGCTGTAAGCGTTAAGCATGTAACCTTATTACAATTCTAATGACAGTAGATTCAGAATACTTGTATGCACATATGATATTATATTTCTTATTGTTTTTTTCATACAGCGTAGCAGTCAGTCAATGTGATCTTATAGGTACATAATTTCTGTTTTTATTTTGAGAAAAGTAATTCCCTAACCACACAACTATTTTTTGGAACTGAACATGATGTGCAAATTGATGGTGTTACATGTTCCCTTGCAGCTCGATTTCACAACAGAAACCCCCCTTAAATGGAATATTTTTTAATATTTTTTGATTTGTAAAGCTCGGTGGTAAAATAAATTTATCGTATTCCTGAGTAAGAATATTGACCCGTGGCTGGTCAGCTACTTGCAGTCCGGCATCATATGTACATGATCCTTTGCCTCTTAGTACTCATCTTGGGATTAGTGCTTCTGTTTTCTCCTGGTGAGAGGAGTGCAGCTAAATTATTTCCTGGAGACTGCTGATCACCAGAAAGCTTAACTGCTTTATAGCTGACTGCTTAGAATATGTGCTTATATTCTGATCCTGGTGAGAGTAGGAGTAGAGTGTATTGATTCCTCTTTCTGGTTGGAGAGTGAGTGTCTGTGCTTAACATACCCGATTGATCTAGTTGATATTCGAGGCATCTACCAGAAAAAAGCTACAACCCTGCAGACCCTTGCATCATCTGGGACAAGACTGTGGATCACCAAACAGGCTGTGGCTTGCTTCTCTTCTTAGGATTGGTGCTAAAACTAGCTAGTTTTAGCTAGAACTAACCAGTTTTTTAGTTTCAATACTCCAAACTGTTTTCTTGTGCTCGGCACTTGCTGAGAACTCTTTGTAAGCACTAAATAAACTACAGATTACTACAGCAGTCGACTTTCCCCATGCGTCAAGAGGAAAACAGTTCTTGGTACTTAAATTAATAAGCACATATCCAGGCATGTCCATGGGTCAGCTCCTGGTATTTTCTACTGTCCACCCGATGAATCTGGGAATCTTGGGGCAATGTAGCCATTTGCCTTATGTACACTGACAACCCTCTCCTCCTACCACCCAACACTCCAACCTGTGAGAGATGCACTTGTATAGCCAAACTGTAAGCCAAGCTCTCTCCAGCCAAGACTGGACTAGACAGTCAAGAGGAGAAGGCTAACACCTGCACCACACCACACTCAACACACAGTCCTTCAAAACCCACACACAGAAACACAAAGCACGCACCCACATTCACAGAGGCTCTCAATAAAAATCTGCCCAAGCAACCAAGACCTCCCAAGCTGAAACGCAGATCCCCCCCCCCAACACTACCCAAATTACGCACAGCCCACAAAATCAGTGTGCCGCTCAACCTCAGCCCATAAGGCAAAACAGCGTACCCAACATACTAGTCATAGGTGACTCTATAGTCAGGCACACTGATGTCCCACTCACCAGGCTGAACAAGGAGAAAGTTGCTGTCATCTGCCTGTTGGATGCAAGGATCCACCACATAACGCACGCACTCAGGTCACTCCACAACGAGTACAAATACGATGCTGTCATTGTCCATGTTGGTGTAAATGACCTGAGAATACCTCCCTGGAGTACATTAAGAGAGACATGGAGGAGCTCTCGGATATTGTAGCCCAGGCATTTATGACCCTAGCCCTGAGTAGCATCCTGCCATCGCCCAGAATGATACCACAGTACAAGGACAAAATGATTGACTTCAACAATTGGCTAAGCTTTTGGTGTTGTTCTAAGGGGATCCAGTATCAGTCTGCCTGGGATGACATGGTCGACAGGCCACGATGCTTTGCCAGAGATGGCCTGCGCCTGTCGCCCCTGGGATTTCGGATACTGGCTATGGTTCTTGCCACCCCATATAATGCCTTTTTTAGGCAAGGTTCAAAT
Organism: Protopterus annectens; assembly: GCF_019279795.1. Lineage (NCBI taxonomy): Eukaryota > Metazoa > Chordata > Ceratodontiformes > Protopteridae > Protopterus > Protopterus annectens. The sequence goes on along the minus strand of NC_056744.1, from coordinate 1,071,816,102 downwards.
GCTAAATTCACCACCATAACCGGTACAAGCAAGTAAACTCTGAGGGTAATGCTACTCCATGTTAGAAGTCTAAACCTCAAAATGCAGTCACTCAAGGAACTCCTTAAAATGGAGAGCATCGACATCTGTGAAGTGACAGAGAACCTAGTTCAAGGCTCCATAGAGCACCCCTGCATTACCAGGCTATAATTCATGCCACACCTTTCGGTCACCTAACTTGGACCGAAACACTAAAGGCGGATGTGTGTCCATATTCGTTAAGGATATACACACCTCTAGGCTAGTTGTTGAACATAATGCATCTGAAATTATCCAAGTGCAGCTAACACTGGGCAAGACTACAATCCAGGTTGTAGGTTGTTACAGATTCCTCACCATGCCCCAGGATTCTCACTCTTCATTTCTTAAGATACTGGAAAATATTAAGGTACAACCCAATACCTTAATTATGGGCGATTTCAGCTACCCCACCATCAACTGCGAAAACTTGTACCAACTCATTCGCTCAACGTTTTCTGAAACTCATAAATTCTAATGCCTTGGATCAGCTTGTCTACACCTCCACCAGGGGCAGCAATATCCTGGACCTGGTCATTACCAGTATGGGTAACCGATGTTCTACGCCAGAGGTTAACTCCTCGCTGGTCAGATTCGACCACAAACCAATCACCCTAGACACCGGTATCCCACCCCCATTAAGGAAACCACCATCAAAAACTACTCCAAAGCCAACTTCATGCTTCTTAAGACAGAAGTGGCAAACTTAACGACACCCATGTAGACGGAAAATAGAGGTACAACTGCTGAATCTTACACAAATGCAATATATAAGCACATACGCGAGTGCATGGATCGTGCCACCCCCAACAGAACCAAGACGCTATCCTCCAAAAAAAGGATGCCAGTCTGGTGGTCCCCTGCCATACACAAACTCTACAACAGAGGGAAGAAGCTGTTGGCAAAAGAGTAAAATCCCTGGTCAGCCTCAGCAAGAAGCCGAGATCCCTCATAAAATCCTCCAAAGCCAGTTATGAAAATAAAATTGCCACGGATTCCAAAGACAACCACAAAGCATTCTACAGGTAAGTCAAGAATCTCAATGGCAATACTCAGATCTGCTCTGAGCTACAGCATAATGGCACTAAATATACAGAACCAACTGATGTTGCCGACATCCTGGCAGATAGGTTCAGTACTAACTTTACCTGCCTCTCACCCTCCAAAGGGCCTGTCTTAATACCGGAAGAATGCAAAGCCCCTATGATCATGGATGAACAAGTAAAGACCACACTGTACAAAGCCAAGAACACAACATGCATTGGACCAAACAACATTCCAGGCTGCGTACTGCACGGACTACAGAACAAATTGGTACCCCACCTATGTGCCTACTGAATTGTGCACAGCGACTGTTATCCCACTCCACAAAGGGGGTGCCACCACGGACCTTGGAAACTACTTCCCCATTAGCCTGACAAGCCTGGTCTGCATGGCCATGGAATGTATCCTCTTGGAGCATATAAACAAAGACATAGGTAACCTCCAAACCCTGGATCCCACTCAGTTTGGGTTTGTAAAATCTAGATCATGTCTAGTAAACTTGACTGACTTCTTTGAAGTAGTCACTAGAGCTGTAGACGAGGGCAAGGTAGTGCACACAGCCTATCTTGACCTCGCCAAGGCTTTCGATACCATCTCCTACTCTGGAATTATAGATAAACTCACTAAATTGGACATAAATCCCTATGTCATAAGATGGGTGGCCAACTGGCTCACTGACAGAACCCACAAAGTAAAAGTAGTCTACTCCAAGTCCAGCTTCAGACCACTGCCGAGTGGAGTACCACAGGGTTTCGGTCCTGTGTCCCTCTCCTGTTGACATCTACTTCTCTGAAGTGCAGGCCGATACAGAAGGTCTTTGGCTAACTAAGTTCGCAGATGACTGCAAACTGGAAGTCATAATTGAATTACCTAATGATGTAGACATTCTACAAAAGGGCCTCACCGAGACAGATGCTTGGTGTCAGTCATGGCCTCCAGCTCAATGTCAAGAAGTGTGTTTTCATGCCCTTTAGGGAAAAACTCTGTACCCATGAACTACCACATAGCCAGTAGCTCACTAAACACTGAAAGTGTGATGAGACCTTGGGACACAGGTGGACAGTAGTAGTCCTTTGATAACCACATTGCCACAGTAGTCAGGAAATCCTTTTACTTGGCACACCTCATCACAAAAGGGTTCTACTCTAGAAAAAAGGTCATTGTTCCTTTCTACTCATCTCTCATCAGACCCATTATAATAGAGTACAATGCCCCGTTTGGCATGTATCTCACAAGACACCTACATTTGGAAAGGCCATAGAAATACCTCACTAAGAGGATTGCCGGCCTCAAATAGATGCCATACGCAGACAGTCTCAAAAAAACTCCAGCTCTACTCAGTCACATATTGCCTTCTCCGAGGCGATCACTGCCTAAAATACAAAGCTATGTCAAACCCAGACCTGTTGGACATGCTACCCTTAAAGAAATCCCAATCTCTCTGAACCACATGCTCCAGGGACCTAAACCTTGTCACCACAATAAACAGAACATGCTGGAGGAGTAGACCCCTGTCACAGAGACTTCCCATACTCTGGAACAAACTACCTATTCATGTTAAGCAAAGCTCCTCATTGGCCCTCTTTAAGAAAAATCTTGAAGACTAGACGGGAAATAGAAGATTCATCCCGGGGATCACTTCTGTGGCACTGCTTGACAGGGGCACAGGAAAGTAATTTTCTTGGGGTAGTCAAAACCCTTTGCTTTTTTTATATATATATAGGCCCCCCCATGAAATACTATGAATCTTTTGAGTAAAGGTTGGTTGTTGGTTATAATACTTGCAATACTGCTTTGTTAAACCTTTTTAGTGTTAGAGCAAACATCGAGTGTAAGGTGCAAGGGTTGGGCACATAACATAACAAATAAATGACAATAAATGAATGGTGTGATTTATGTGTCGTGTGAAGTGCTAATTTTAATAGTAATTCATTTTATTTAGTTTATTTTAGCATTACAATTTTTTTTTTCTTTTAAAATCTTTATCTGGAAGAGAAGTTTTCTTTTTTTTACATACAGATGCCTTAGTTACAATTATTGTAAAAGCCAAAGCAAAAAAAATAAAATTTAAAAATGTAAATTATAAAAAATTAAATTTAAGATTGCATTGACATTGAAATACGTACAGTATTTCAGCCAGGCGACGAAAGATAGGGACCTACACACGAGGTCTGCAACTTCCTCTACACCACACCACGCCGAAACTACATGTTATGTGTTACGGTTTTCAGCGAGGCGCCTACACAGCCCCTGACTACCGATGACACTTCATTAGCAGTGTCTTCTGTGCCCGAGGTCACAGGCTCTTCGGCCCACACCCCGACTACAGATACCGAAGTCACTTTTGGCGGGGAATCTCAGAGTTCAGACAGGCCTGCCACCTCTCAAGGTGTCTTCAGGCCGCCACCTTCTTTTTCCATTAAGGCTTATACTAAATCTAAAGCAGTCATGCATTCTAAAAGACAAGCTCCACAGGGCCCCTCTCAAGGCCCCATGCCTAAAAAGCAGATGCTCAAAATGGCTGAGGATTTGATTACTCTTATCAGGGGTTCTCAACCCCCCCCGGACAAAAGGCCCAGAGTGGAGAAAGAATACCTTTCCTCGGATCAGGCCTCCATTACTTCAGAGCATTCTGAGGACCAGGAACATTCTTACTCCCCTTTCGAAGATTCTGATGCAGAGGAGTCCATTCCCTCTGTCCCCCCCCCCCCCCCCGAGGATTACTCTTTTGGGGAAACCTTGCATTCCTTAAGGGAACACTTCCACTGGGAAGGCCAGGAGTACTCGGACTCCAAGAAAAGGCTCAGGGATTTCCTCTTGCTCCCTCAGCACAGGCCTCTGGCTATACCTCCTGTCTTAGACATACTAGATGATGTGTATTCAGAGGCCAGCCTTAACCCAGATTCTTTACCTCCAGCTCCAGTCAAGCCTGACAGGTATTACCGGGTTCCTGATTCACACCAATTCCTATACAAAAGCCATGCGGCTGACCCAGAAACTATTTCACAGGGTTCTAAGGGAATTAAGGCCTCCACTGCCAAAAATCCATTACCTTCAGAGAGAGATTCCAGAGCTTTAGAAAGGTGGGGGAAAAAGGTATACACCTCGGCCATTTTAACCACGAGGGCATTAAACTGTCAGTTCCATATGTTAAAGTATCAAGAGTTTTTGTTATCTCAGTTGAAAAGCAAAATGTCATAACCAGACTTGAAGGAGTTGCAGGATTTGTTGCATAGTGCAGAGCAAGTGGGTAAACATACCTTGCAATGTGGTTTTGATGCTTTAGAGGCCTCTTGTAGAGCTGCTGTTACAGGATCAGTCATACGTAGACATGCTTGGCTCAAAGAGCAAACCTTACCAGATCATGTCAAAGCTAAATTACTAGATGCACCTCTTCAAAAGGATGTATTGTTTGGTGTTAAAGCTGAGGAGGTATTAAAGAAAATGGAGGAAAAGGCAAAATCAATGCAAACAGTGAAAGATTTCCTACAGGTACAACCGCCACGTTTCAGTAGAAATTGGCCTTCAAAAAATTGGTCCTTTCCAGCCACGGACAGACCTCAAAGAGGTAGATACAGGTGCCCGAGAGGTAGAGGGCAATCTCAAGGATCATTTAGAGGCAGACAATGGCAAACACCTACACCAAGAGGGGGTGAGGATAGTTCACAGCCATTCAGAAAGCAGACTCAATGACTTCCCCATTGCATGCCAAGCAAGGCTCAAATGGCAGCACCTTTAGGCGGAAAACTGGCATTATTTTTGAAAAATTGGCATATTGTCACAAAAGACAAATGGATCCTGGACATTATAGACAGGGGCTACAGATTCCACTTTCACACCCTTCCAAAAATGAGAGGCATGCCAAACCTGCCACACAATCAAAGGGCAGAGGCACAAAAACAAATTTCAGATCTCATGGACATGAAAGCTATTCAAGAGGTGCCTGCACAAGAAACAGGGTCAAGGTTTTTATTCCAGACTATTCCTGGTACCAAGGAAGGGCAAAGATTGGAGACCTAGTTTGGACCTATCCATCCTAAACACATATTTACTCGTACCAAAGTTCAAGATGCTCACATTACAGCAGCTTCTTCCCATGCTGGGCAAGGAGTCTTGGCTGGTGACATTGGACCTCAAGGAGGCATACCTGCATGTCCCAATCAGACAAGATTGCAGAAGATACCTCAGATTTCTTGCAGGTTCATCCCATTATCAATTCTCTGCATTGCCCTTTGGCTTAACTACTGCGCCCAGAGTGTTCACGAAATGCCTGGCATCAGTAATTGCCTTCTGCAGACTTCAAGGGATACAAATATACCCATATCTGGACGACTGCCTGATCCAAGCGGACAGCAAACACACTCTTCTGTAACACCTGGCATTTGTAATAATGTTGAAATCTCTGGGATACACAGTCAACAAAAAGAAGTCAAGACTAATACCCTCTCAAACAATAATTTTCCTGGGTGCCAGCTTGGATACAAACACCCAGATGGCCTACCTCACGCCAGAGAAACGAGGGCATTTAACTCAATACTTCAGAAAACTGGCAACCTTCACCAGGCTGACTGCAAGGAAAATCCTGCAGGCTCTGGAATTCATGGCATCTTGCATCCTGCTAATCCCATGTGCAAAGCTGCATATGAGGAAACTTCAATGGTACCTAAAAAACTTATGGTCTCAACACAGCCACAGTTTGGAAACAATCATACCACTGATTCCATGTCTTCAAAAGGAATTTCTGTGGTGGGCTCAAGCATGCCATAGAAACATAGGTCTCCCATTCTGCAAGCCTCAAGCAAATCAAGTCATCACAACAGACGCCTCGGACTACGCCTGGGGGGGCGCACATGACAGATCGGTGCATTCAGGGCAAATGGTCACAAAAAGAAAAGCACCTACACAATCAAAAGGAAATGCTAGCAGTAATAAATGCTATTATGGCTACAGACAACACCACAGTGATGTGGTACATAAACAAACAGGGAGGAACTCATTCATATCCCCTGTGCAGACTAGCCATGTCCATTTGGAACATTGCTCTGGAACTGCAAATCCAACTTCAAGCACAATTCCTGCCAGGAAAAGAAAACACACTGGCAGACAACCTGAGCAGAAATATGACAGATCCACACGAATGGAAGTTGCATCCTCAAGTTTTTACAATGATAATTCAAGCATGGGGAAGGCCAGACATAGATCTCTTTGCCACCCACAGAAATTACCAATTGACAAAATTCTGCTCAAGGACCTTTCATCCGCAGGCCTGGAAAGTGGACGCACTCTTTCAGTTGGACAACAATGACGGTTTATGCCTTTCCACCTCTTCCACTGCTGGCCAAAGTTCTATTAAAAGCCAGAGCAGACAGGCCAAAGATTCTCATTGCTCCAGACTGTCTAAGACAACACTGGTACCCACTCCTGTGGAGCCTGACACATTCCCCACCATGGATCCTGCCTCTAATGCCTCTTCTACTGACTCAGCACAACTTCAAAACTCTTCACAGTCAGTGAAAACACTCAATCTAGCCACATGGAGGATTCCTTAAATTCACAACAGTCCCTACTCTCCAAGGAGGTGCAGGATGTCATTTTGGAGGCCAGAAGGCCTTCTACTAGAAAAGCCTACTCCGCAAAATGGAAACTGTTTTGTGTCTGGAATCAGAAAAAGGGTCAGAATCCTGGAATACTGAATTTACCTCAAATACTACAGTACCTAGCCGAGCTGCTAAGCAGTGGACTTTCATTCTCCTCCATCAAAATACATGCCTCAGCCATTTCTGCAGCATACAACACTGATCCTCCTTTATTCTCTCACCCTCTCTTAAGACAGTTCCTCTGAGGGGCTAAGAATATAAACCCCCCAAAGAAGCAACCAGTACCGGCTTGGGACCTCAATTTCATTCTAGAAAAACTAACCCTGCCTCCTTTTGAGCCAGCTGCTTCAACAGATCTGCAATATTTGTCTTGGAAAACGGCCTTGTTTTCCATCACCTCAGCACGCATGGATGTTCTTCGTCTCACATTGCTGCAGTCATAACCTGTGGGTAGTCCGCTGTCCCCGGTCGGCCCGAATACCAAAGAGTTAGGCTGGCTTCGGTCATGGTCGCCCAGAGCTGACGTCAGTACGTAGTAGTACTTAAGTGCATGACCGACATATCCCCAGTCTTTCTTGCCGCGTGGTCCGAAGCAGAAGCAGCGTTTGCAAGTGCCGTTCGGCGTTCTGAAATTTTCAAATTTCGAGTTTCAGACCGAAGACCAAGTTGGGCTAAGTATCCCGTTGGGGAAAATTTTTGTCTTTTCTTGCCTCAGTTAATCCGGATGTCAGAAAAAAATTGTATTTCTTGTGGGAAACAGATACCTCATAGGGACTATCATTCTCTCTGTATTCCTTGCTTAGGGCCTGAGCACGACGTAGTCGGGTGTCGCTTTTGCGCTAGATTTAATAAGCGCACCATTAAACGTAGATTAGACTGTGCTAGGCTTGTTTTCGGTAAGCGGTGTAACTACAACATGCCGCCGATCCTCCGGCGCCGCTACTGCAAAAGTGAAAAGATAAATCTTTAAGGTCTAAACCGGATGAGTCGTCCGTTGCGGACGCCGGTTCTATGGAATCTACGGTTGAATCTGTGGATCCAGCCGAGGTCTCGGCTGAATCCCAGGGGGAACCTTTACTTTTGCAGGAGTTAGGCCAGGCCGAGGGTGCTTCTCAAGTATCTGTAGTTCCATCTTTACAAAAGGTTATTAGGCCTTCTACCTCAGTGACTAAAGGCCCTGCTAAGGCTAAACCTGGTCTTACTGGTACGGGCCATAGCTCTAGATGTCCTTCAAGGATGCATCTGCAGTCCTTACAAATGGGTTGTCCTGTCGTCAGGCAGCCCTTCGGTCGGCCGGATTCCAAAGTCTGGGTCTGGCATTGGCTGGTGTCGCACTTCACCCGACGTCATTGCTGCAGTTATTCGGGTATAAAGGCATCAGCCGACGCCATTTTCCCCAGTCTTTCTTGCCGCGTGGTGCCCGAAGCAGAAGCTGTTCGCAAGTGCCGGTCGGTCAGAACCAGAGATTACTACTACCGAATACTTCTACTACTACCGAAGACTTCTAAAAAGCTAAGTACCCCGTTGGGGACTCTTTCTTGCCTCAGCCGATGTCAGAAAAAGTGAATAACTGTTTAACTTGTGGGAAACAAATACCTCATAAAGATTTCCACTCTTACTGCTTACCTTTAGGCCCAGACCACGACGTAGCAGCTTGTCTAGCCTGTGCTTCTTTTAACCGACGGACGCTTAGACGTCGGTCGGAGTTTGCTGAGCAGTTTTTCGGCTCCGATTTTGCTTATATTATGCCGTCGGATCCTCCGACTTCGCAAATATCCAAAAAACGTAAGGAAAAGGACAGACACTTCGCGTCCGCGTTTCGCCAAACCGGTTAAGACAACCGCGAGTGTCTCGGTTTCAGCTGAAACCGAGCAAGCGGTTCTTCCTTCAGCCGAAAACTTACCTTCTACCGAGGCCTCTTCCAACCTGGAATCGGCTTCTGAAATCCAACCTGCAGTTGTGGTTTCTCAGGATTTATCTGACACTATTCCCTTGGATATTTCAACCCCTGCACGTGGAGCTGCTAGGCCACCTGCAGCCATGTCCATTAAGGCCTTTGCCAGGCCTAAAGCAGCTAAAGCTACTAAATCTGTGCCTGTTAAGACCCCCTCTCACAGGCCTAGCTCCAGTTCCTAAATGCTTAGTCTAGCAGAGGATCTCATTTCTTTACTCCGGGGATCCCAACCTCACCCAGACAGGGCCTCTCACCCACCTCCAGAGAAGAGGCCTAGAGCAGAGCCCCCTGAGCCAGTTTCCACAGATGATTCGTCTGATGATTCAGATAATACAGACCCTCCAGAGGCTCCTTTTTCCCCTTATGAAGACTCTGATGCTGAAGAGTCCATCCCTTCTGCCTCTCCGCCTGAGGAATTTTCCTTTGGGGAAACCTTGCATGCTATGAGGGAACAATTTCAGTGGCAGGGCCAAGATTTTTCAGACTCCAGAAAAAGGCTTAGAACCTTTTTTGCATTTACCACAACATAGGCCTTTAGCTATACCTCCAGTTCTTTCTGTTGTAGATGATGCATTTAATGATGCTTGTACTGCTCCTTACTCACTACCTTCGGCCCCTGCTAAGCCCGATAGGTACTACAGGGTCCCGGACACACATCACCATTTATACAAGGCTCCTTTTGCAGATCCCGAGACTATCTCCCAGGGACCTAAGGCTGTAGCAACTACCTCTGCCAAAAACCCCCTCCCCTCTGAAAGGGAATCCAGGTCCTTAGAGAGATGGGGTAAAAAAGTTTACACTTCTGCTACTCTTTCAGCTAGGGCCTTGAACTGTCAATTTCACATGATCCAGTATCAAGAATTTATGCTAGACCAGTTAACCAAAAAACTGTCCTCTGATGAACCTTTGGACAAGAAATATGTTCAGGAAATGGTACATAACATTCAGCAAGTTAGTAACCATTCTTTGAAATGCGGCTATGATGCACTGGAGGCTTCCTTTAGATCAGCCATGACTGGCACAGTTATCAGAAGGCATGCATGGTTAAAAGAGCAGGCCTTACCAGACCATGTCAAATCAAAACTATTAGATGCTCCCATGGACAACATCAATTTGTTTGGCTCTCCTGCACAACAGGTGCTGAAGAAGATGGAAGAGAAGGCAAAATCTGTCCAGACAGTGAAAGATTTCTTACAGGTCCAACCTCCAAGGTTTAGCAGGAATTGGCCCTCAAAGAATTGGTCCTTTCCAGACTCCTCCAGAGCACAGAGAGGCAGGAATAGGCGTTCAAGAGGCAGAAGCCAATCCAGGGGTGCCTACAGGGGACGCCAGTGGCAGGGTAACAACCAGCGAGGCACAGACACAGCCACCACCACTACTACAGGACAATCACAGTGACTTGGCTCTGGCACCGCCTACCAGGGAACAACTAGAAGCACCCTTAGGCGGGAAGCTAGCTTTATTTTTATAAAACTGGCATTATATCACAAGAGACAAGTGGATTTTGCAGACAATAGACCAAGGTTACAGGTTTCATTTCCATACTCTACCAGGGAAGAGAGGAATGCCAAACCTACCTCCAAATCAAAAGGCAGAAGCTCTAAAACAAATAAATCAATTATTAAGGATGAGAGCTGTGGAAAAGGTACCATATATGGAGCAAGGAAAGGGCTTTTACTCCAGACTCTTCCTGGTACCAAGGAAAGAAAGCAAATGGAGACCTATTCTCGATCTGTCCGCTTTAAACACATTTCTCATTGTTCCAAAATTCAAAATGCTGACCCTACAGCAGCTTCTTCCCATGCTGGGCAAGGAGTCTTGGCTGGTAACTCCTAGATCTCAAGGAGGCATACCTGCACGTCCCCATACGACCAAATTGCAGAAGATACCTCAGATTTCTTGCAGGATCAGAGCATTATCAATTCTCAGCATTGCCCTTTGTCTTATCTACTGCGCCCAGAGTGTTCACGAAATGCCTGGCATCAGTAATCGCTCATTGCAGGCTTCAGGGAATCCAAATCTACCCTTACCTGGACGACTGCCTGATACAAGCGGACAACAAAAACAAGCTAGCAGAAGACTTGAAAAGGGTCATTTACCTTCTACAAGCCCTGGGATATACAGTCAATATAAAAAAGTCAAGGCTGATACCATCCCAAAGGATAACCTTTTTGGGTGCGGAGCTGGACACATCCAAACAAATGGCATTCCAGACAGTAGAAAAACAGGAGCAACTCCATCTCTACTTCTTGGCATTAACAAAGCAAAACCATCTAACAGCAAGAAAAGTTCTGCAAGCCTTGGGCTTCAAGGCATCATGCATAATATTGGTCCCACATGCCAGACTGCATATGAGAAAGCTACAGTGGTACCTAAGGAATTTATGGTCTCAACACAAGCACAGCCTAGAAGCCCAAATTCCAATTATTCCATGCCTGAAGCAAGAATTCCAATGGTGGGCTCAGGCCTGTCAATCAAACAAAGGATTGCCCTTCCACAGCACTCAACCAAGCCAAACCATCACAACGGACACCTCAGACCTCGGTTGGGGAGCCCACATGCTGGACAAGTGCATACAAGGTTTATGGACTCAAGAGCAGCTGCGCCTACACATAAACCTAAAGGAAATGCTGGCAGTAAAACTGGCAATTCAGACTTTCAGACCATTTCTTCGACAAGGTCAATTGATAAGGACAGACAACACCACAGTTATGTGGTACATCAACAAGCAGGGAGGCACACATTCGTACCCTCTATGCCGGATGGCCCTGGACCTGTGGAATGTGGCCCTGAGTTACAACATTCAGTTACAAGCTATCTTTGTACCAGGGAAAGAAAACACTCTAGCAGACATATTAAGCAGGACTACCACGGATGCCCACGAATGGATGCTGCATCCGGACATCTTCAAAACCATTACAAGAAAATGGGGACTCCCAGAAATAGACTTATTTGCATCCCCACGCAATCACCAACTAAAGAAATTCTGCACCAGGACGTACCACCCACTGGCTTGGAAGGTGGACTCCCTATCCTTCAGTTGGAAAAATCTGACAGCATATGCATTCCCTCCACTTCCTTTGATGCACAAGGTGCTATTGAAGATCAAAGAGGACCGTCCAAGGATCATTCTGATAGCTCCAGACTGGCCAAGGCAACATTGGTACCCATTACTGAGGAGCATGTCTCTGGAACAGATATGGCCCCTACCCCTAGTTCCCTTGCTGTTAACTCAGAACAACTACAACACCCTGCATCCAAACCTGAAAACTCTGCAGCTGACTGCCTGGAACATTGCATAAGACAAATTAACCCAAATTTATCCCAAAGGGTTAAAGACATTATCTTGGAAGCTCGCAGACCTTCAACAAGGAAAACCTATTCAGCAAAATGGAAAAGATATCTCATTTGGAGTACTGCTAAAGGGGAAGATGTGTCACTGGTAAACATAGCCAACATCCTGGAATACTTGGCAGAGCTCTTCCACAAAGGCCTGTCCTACTCTTCCATTAAGATTCATGCATCAGCTATTTCAGCAGAATATGACTTGGATCCTCCAGTCTTCTCACATCCTCTGCTCAGGCAGTTTCTGAGAGGAATTAAAAATGTAAAACCACCTAGGAAGCCACCATTTCCTGCATGGGACTTGAACTTTGTGCTAGAAAAATTGACACTTCCTCCTTTCGAACCAGCAGCAACAGCAGAATTGCAATACTTATCATGGAAAACTGCTTTCCTGCTGGCAATCACTTCAGCAAGAAGGGTTTCTGAGCTACAGGCATTAATGGCAGTACAGCCCTTTCTGATCTTCCATCAAGATAGTGTCCATGAGAACAAATCCTACTTTTATGCCTAAGGTGGTCTCCAGAGTATCTTTAAATCAGGCTATCCACCTACCTACATTCTTCCCCAACCCACAGAACAGGGAGAAAGACTGTTGCATACCTTGGATGTACACAGACAATTACGCTACTACCTGGACAGGACCAAGAGCAATAGAAAAACTGACCAGCTACTGGTAGCATATGCAACAGGAATGGAAGGGAAAGCAATTTCAAAACAGACAATATCTAAGTGGATAGGAAATTGCATTAGATTTTGTTACTCCTACCATGGAAAGAAAACTCCAGAAAACATCAGGCCTCACTCTACAAGAGCTACAGCCACTACCACAGCTTTTCTACGAGGAGTGGCTACCAAAGACATTTTAGAGGCTGCTACTTGGAGCTCCATGCATACATTTGCCAAGCATTATAATTTACCTTTATACTCTAGATCCCGAGCAGGTTTTGCCACTGCTGTTTTGCAAGGGATCTTAACTACACCATAATTCTATTTTTCCTCCTCCCCCAGTTTGGCTATGGTATTCTACCCATTTGTAAGGACTGCAGATGCATCCTTGAAGGACATAGTACAGTTTTGTACCTACCATAAATGTAGATGTCCGATAGGAATGCATCTGCAGTCAGGATTACCCACCCTCCTTCCCCTCTGTGGTACTTCTAGGGTATTTGCCCCTCTTATAGCTAGCTGGGGGAATCTATTATGGTGTATTTGTTTGTATATATGTACATACATGCTTATTTTTTGTTTGCTCTCTAATATTTGGAATCATTGGCATTCATCCAAATTTAGCCTTCCTAGAGGGCACCTGGCATCTGGGGCAAGAAACAGAGGAAAATGGCGTCGGCTGATGCCTTTATACCCGAATAACTGCAGCAATGACGTCGGGTGAAGTGCGACACCAGCCGATGCCAGACCCAGACTTTGGAATCCGGCCGACCGAAGGGCTGCCTGACGACAGGACAACCCATTTGTAAGGACTGCAGATGCATTCCTATCGGACATCTACATTTATGGTAGGTACAAAACTGTACTTTCTTCAGGTTCTGTTCCTAAAAAACATATGTTGAAAATGGCAGAGGATTTGATTACTTTGATCAGGGGTTCCTTGCCCCCCTCCAGAGAAGAGGCCTAGGGTGGAGACAGATTTAGAGGGAATGGAGCATTCTTCAGATTACTCTGAGTCCTCAGCTGAGGATATTCAGGAATTTCCTCCCTATTCAGATTCGGATGCAGAGGATTCCTGTCCTTCTGCTTCACCTCCAGAGGATTTTTCCTTTTCTGAAACTTTGCATTCCATGAGGGAGCATTTCAAGTGGGAAGGTCAGGATTTTTCAGACTCTCGAAAGAGGCTTAGGGAATTTTTGTTTTCGCCACAACATAGGCCTTTGGCTATTCCCCGTTTTAGATGTTGTTCAGGATGTTTTTTCTGAAGCTTCACTTAATCCTGATTCTTTACCCCCTGCCCCTGTCAAGCCAGACAGGTATTACAGAGTTCCAGAGGCATACAAATATTTGTATAAGAGTCCTAGAGCTGACCCGGAAACTATTATTCAAGGGCCGAAGGGTGTCAGGGCTTCTGTGGTTAAGAATCCAGTTCCCTTGGATAAAGATTCTAGAGCGTTGGATAGGTGGGGGGAAAAAGTGTACACCTCTTCTACGTTAGCTATGAGGGCTTTAAATTGCCAATTTCATATGCTGAAGTATCAGAACTTTCTGTTAGGTCAATTGAAATCTAAGGTAGATGCTTTATCTGAGGGTATAGAGTGTAAGGAATTGCAGGACTTGGTTCATGCTTCAGATCAAGTTGGTAAACATTCCTTGCAGTGTGGCTGATGCTCTTCAGGCTTCATCCAGGGTGGCTGCTACTGGTTCAGTTATTCGTAGACATGCCTGGCTTAAGGATCAAAATTTGTCCGAGCATGTTAAAGCTAGGATTTTGGATGCTCCTCTTCAATCTGAAGTTCTTTTTGGTTCCCCTGTGGAGTCAGTTTTGAAAAAGATGGAAGATAAAGCTAAGTCTATGCAGACGGTTAAGGATTTTTTGCAAGTGCAGCCCCCTAAGTTTAGCAGGAATTTGCCTGCAAGAGGATGGTCCTACCTTTCTTCGGATTTTCAGTCTAAGGGCAGGTCTAGACGTGGTAGGGGCAGGGCTCACGCTCAGAGTTCTTTCAGACCTAGGACTTGGAGTTCTCCTGCACAATCTTCTGGTGAGGGCAGGGGTCAGCCTTTTCGTAAACAGACCCAATGACCTGTACCTTCAGCCGCCAGATCCTTCTTTTCTGGCAGCTCCTCTAGGAGGAAAGTTGGCACTTTTCAAACAAAATTGGCATTTGGTCACCCAGGACAAATGGGTGTTGGAAATAATAAATCAAGGCTACAAGTTTTATTTTCACACTTTTCCTCCTTTCAAAGGCATGCCAGATGTACCTCCTCAGCAAAGGCTGGAGGCTCAGGAACAAATTTCTTTGCTTTTACAGATGGGAGCAATCCAGGTGGTACCTCCGTCAGAAGTAGGCCTAGGGTTTTATTGCCGTCTATTCCTAGTGCCAAAGAAAGGAAACACTTGGAGGCCAATTCTGGATTTGTCCATTCTCAATACATACCTAGACATTCCAAAGTTCAAGATGCTAACATTACAGCAACTTCTGCCTATGCTAGGCAAAGATCACTGGATGGTAACTCTGGATCTCTAAGAGGCCTATCTTCACATTCCTATCAGGCCCAGCTGCAGGAGATTCCTGCGATTTCGGGCTGGTACTTCTCATTATCAGTTCTCTGCATTGCACTTTGGTTTATCTACTGCGCCCAGGGTGTTCACAAAGGTTCTGGCTCCTGTAATAGCTTTCTTCAGACTGAGGGGAATACAAATTTATCCTTATCTGGACGATTGCCTGATTCTTGCTCAAGACAAAGACAAGTTACTTCAACATCTACAGTATGTAATGGCAGTTTTAAGGTGCCTAGGGTATTCTGTGAACGAAATAAAGTCCAGTCTAGTACCCTCTCAGGACATGTGCTTTCTGGGTGTGAGACTGAATACAGCCTCTCAGATGGCTTTTCTGACCCCGGACAAACAAAGAACTCTTCACCTATACTTCCAGCAATTATCAGTACTGTCCAGGCTGACTGCAAGGACAGTCCTTCAAGCCTTGGGGTTCATGGCATCTTGCATTCTAGTACTTCCCAATGCCAAACTGCATATGAGGAAGCTACAATGGTATCTCAAAAGTGTATGGACTCAACACTGCCACGATTTGGACACTGTCATTCAGATAATACCTTGCATCCAGAAGGAATTCTTGTGGTGGGCACAGGAATGTCACCTAAACAAGGGACTCTCTGTGACCCGACCAGAGGCGAGTCAGATCATAACGACGGATGCCTCAGACCTGGCTTGGGAGCACACTTCAATGGGAAATGGATTCAAGACACGTGGCCTCCCAGACTACAGCATTTGCATATCAACATGAAGGAGATGTTAGCAGTCCAGTTTGCCCTGATGGCTTTCAAGGGCCTACTTCAACCAGGACAGGTGTTGATTCGAACAGACAACACTACAGTCATGTGGTACATCAACAAGCAGGGGGGAACCCATTCTTACCCACTCTGCAGACAAGCAATGATATTGTGGGAGACTGCTCTGAGTTTGCACATCACTCTTCAAGCACGGTTTCTGCCAGGAGCACAGAACTCCCTAGCAGATGTATTGAGCAGACAAATTGGGACCCCACGAGTGGAAATTGGATCCTCAGGTATTCCAACAGTTGACAGTGGCTTGGGGAACTCCAGACATAGATCTGTTCGCTTCTCTAAATTTCCAACTACCAAAATTTTGCACAAAGATGTTTCACCCAAAAGCTTGGAAAGTGGATGCTCTATCTTTCAGTTGGAACAACCTTCACGTCTATGCTTTTCCTCCTCTGCCTCTCCTTCCCAAGGTACTCTTGAAAGTCAGGCGGGACAAGCTTTGCATGATTCTAATAGCACCAGATTGGCCACGTCAGCACTGGTATCCTCTGCTGAGGAGTTTAATTCAGGAGCCTCCTTGGCCTTTGCCACAGCTTCCTCACTTATTGTCCCAGTCAAGCAGTCATTTGCTCAATGTCAGGGTGCAGTCCCTGCATCTAACGGCCTGGTGTATTCTGTTTTAGAGCCTGTGGGATCTCAACTTCCTCAACAGGTTTTAGATGTCATTTTGGAAGCCAGGCGGCCCAGCACTAGAAAAGTTTATGCTGATAAATGGAGGAGATTTTTTCTTTGGAGCACAACAAAGGGCTTTGATGTCTCGGTGCCTAATTTGAGTTTTACACTACAGTACCTTACTGAATTACTAGACAAGGGTTTGTCATTTTCCTCTGTGAAGGTTCATGCTGCAGCCATTTCTGCTCACTATGATTGTGACCCTCCTTTATTTTCTCACCCTTTGTTTAAGCAATTTCTTAGAGGGGCAAAAAATATAAGACCCCCACGTAGAGCTCCTACTCCTTCCTGGGATCTCAATTTTGTGTTGGAGAAGCTTACTTTGCCTCCTTTTGAACCTGCAGCTACATCTGAATTGAAGTTTTTGTCTTGGAAGACTGCTTTTTTGTTGGCCATTACTTCTGCTAGGAGGGTATCTGAATTGCAGGCTCTCATGGCAGTTGAACCCTTTCTGATATTTCATAAGGATAGAGTTTCTTTGCGTACTAACCCTACTTTTATACCAAAAGTGATTTCTAATGTGGCCTTGAACCAGTCTGTCCATTTGCCTACTTTTTATGCTGATCCCCAAAATAAGGGGGAAAAGGTCTTGCATTCTTTGGATATCCACAGGCAGTTACGTTACTATTTGAGCAGAACTAAGGAGTTCAGACAGACTCGACAGTTATTTGATGTCCTTCATGGATGCATCTGCAGTCATAACAAATGGGTTGTCCTGTCGTCAGGCAGCCCTTCGGTCGGCCGGATTCCAAAGTCTGGGTCCGGCTTCGGCTGATGTCGCACTTCACCCGACGTCATCTCTGCTGGTCTTTGGGTATAAAGGCATCAGCCGACGCCATTTTCCTCAGTCTTTCTTGCCGCGTGGCGCCCGAAGCAGAAGCTATTCGCAAGTGCCGGTCGGTCAGATCCAGAGATTACTACTACCGAATACTACTTCGAAGACTTCTAAAAAGCTAAGTACCCCGTTTCTTGCCTCAGCCGATGTCAGAAAAAGTCAATAACTGTTTAACTTGTGGGAAACAAATACCTCATAAAGATTTCCACTCTTACTGTTTGCCTTGCTTAGGCCCAGTCCACAACGTAGCAGCCTGTTCGCCTGTGCTTCCTTCAACCGACGAACGCTTAGGCGTCGGTCGGAGTTTGCTGAACAGTTTTTCGGCTCAGATTTTGCGTACATTATGCCGTCGGATCCTCCGACTACCCAAATTGTTAAAAAACGCAAAGAAAAAGACCGACACTCGCAGTCCACGGTTTCGGCCGAAACCACGGTTAAGCAAGCCGTGAGTGTCTCGGTTTCGGCCGAAACCGAGAAAACTGGTCAATCTTCAGCCGAATCCATGACTACTACTGAGGCTCCTGCTACCTTACCTGAATCAGCCTCAGAATTTTTGCCTACAACTGTGGTTCCTACTGATCTATCAGACACCATCCCCTTGGATATCTCTACCCCAGCACGTGGTGCTGCTAGGCCTCCTGCAGCCATGTCTATTAAGGCCTTTGCCAGGGCTAAAGCAGCCAAATCAGCTAAATCAGTGCCTGTTAAACCACCCTCACTCAGGCCCACTTCTAGTTCACAAATACTTACTCTGGCAGAAGATTTAATTTCCTTAATTAGGGGATCCCAATCTCACCCAGACAGGGCCTCTCAGCCCCCAGAAGAGACCTAGAGCAGAGCCCCCCGAGCCTGTGTCCCCTGATGATTCTGCGGATGACTCGGACATTACAGACCAGCCAGAGGCTCCTTTTTCCAATTATGAAGATTCAGATGCTGAAGAATCCATTCCAGCTGTCTCTCCACCAGAGGAATTCTCCTTTGTGGAAACCTTACATGCCATGAGAGAACAATTCCAATGGCAGGGACAAGATTTCTCAGATTCAAGAAAAAGGCTTAGGACTTTTCTACACTTACCACAACATAGGCCCTTAGCTATACCTCCTGTCCTATCTGTTGTGGACGATGCATTTAATGATGTCTGCACTGCACCTGATTCTTTACCTCCAGCCCCTGCCAAACCAGATAGATTTTACAGGGTGCCAGACACTCATCACCACCTATACAAGGCCCCACTTGTAGACCCCGAAACTATATCCCAGGGGCCTAAGGCAGTAGCCTCGACCACAGCGAAAAACCCTATTCCCTCTGAAAGGGAATCCAGGTCCTTAGAGAGATGGGGGAAAAAAGTCTACACCTCTGCTACTCTCTCAGCTAGAGCTTTAAACTGTCAGTTTCACATGATCCAATACCAAGAGTTTATGCTTGATCAGTTAATTAAAAAGCTGTCCTCTGATGAACTTTAGATAAGAAATATGTATTAGAAATGGTGAATAACATCCAACGGGTTAGTAACCATTCTTTAAAATGTGGCTATGATGCACTGGAGGCTTCATTTAGATCAGCCATGACTGGCACAGTGATAAGAAGGCATGCATGGTTGAAAGAACAGGTCTTGCCGGATCATGTTAAAGCTAAGCTATTGGATGCTCCTATGGATAAGGCCAGTCTATTTGGGGAACCTGCCCAGCAGGTAATGAAGAAAATGGAAGAGAAGGCAAAATCTGTACAAACAGTTAAAGATTTCTACAGGTTCAGCCCCAAGGTTTAGCAGGAACTGGGCCTGCCAAAAATTGGTCCTTTCCTGACTCCACAAGATCCCAAAGGGGCAGGAACAGACGCTCTAGGGGCAGAAATCAATCCAGAGGAGGTGCCTACAGGGGACGACAGTGGCAAGGCAATAACCGAGGCACAGACGCAACCACTGCCACTGCAACAGGACAATCACAGTGACTTGCCTCTGACTCCGCCTACCAGGGAGCAAATAGCAGCATCATTAGGCGGAAAGTTAGCCTTATTCTCGAAAAATTGGCACTATATCACAAAAGACAAGTGGATTTTGCAAACCATAGACCAAGGCTACCGGTTCCACTTCCACACTTTACCAGTAAAAAGAGGAATGCCAAACCTGCCCCCAAATCAAAAAATAGAAGCCCTGCAGCAGATAGCGGAATTAATAAAGATGAGAGCTGTGGAAAGGGTACCAATAACAGAACAGGGCAAAGGATTTTACTCCAGACTCTTCCTAGTACCAAGAAAAGAAAAAAACTGGAGACCTATTCTCGACCTGTCCATCTTAAACACATACATCATTGTCCCAAAATTCAAAATGCTGACCCTACAGCAACTTCTTCCCATGCTGGGCAAGGAGTGTTGGCTGGTAACTCTAGATCTCAAGGAGGCATACCTGCACGCCCCATTCGACCAAATTGCAGAAGATACCTCAGATTTCTTGCAGGATCAGAGCATTATCAATTCTCAGCATTGCCCTTTGGCTTATCTACTGCGCCCAGAGTATTCACAAAATGCCTGGCATCAGTAATCGCTCACTGCAGAGTACAGGGAATCCAAATTTATCCATACCTGGACGACTGCCTGTTACAAGCGGACAACAAAAGCAAGCTGACAGCAGATTTACAAAGGGTCATTTACTTGCTACAAGCCCTGGGATACACAGTCAATTTTCAAAAGTCAAGGCTGATACCATCCCAGACAAGAACTTTCTTGGGCGCGGAATTGGACACAGTAAAACAGATGGCATCCCTAACTGCAGAAAAACAAAAAGAACTCCCTCTTTACTTCTTGGCATTAACAAAGCAGAACAAACTAACAGCAAGAAAAGTTCTGCAGGCCTTGGGCTTCATGGCATCATGCATAATGTTGGTCCCACATGCCAGACTGCATATGAGAAAGTTACAGTGGTACCTAAAGAATTTACGGTCTCAACACAGGCACAGCCTAGAAACAGAAATACCACTAATCCCATGCTTAAAACAGGAGTTCCTATGGTGGGCTCGGGCATGCCAGTCAAACCCAGACTTACCCTTCTACAACTTTCGAGCAAACCAAACCATCACAACGGATGCCTCAGACCTAGGATGGGGGGCACACATGCTGGACAAATGCGTACAAGGACTGTGGACTCAGGACCAGCTGCACCTGCACATAAACCAAAAAGAAATGCTGGCAGTAAAACTGGCAATCCTAAAATTCAGACCATTCCTGAAAGAAGGCCGTTTGATGATAAGGACAGACAACACCACAGTCATGTGGTACATCAACAAACAGGGAGGCACTCATTCTTACCCCCTATGCAGAATGACTTTGGACCTTTGGAATCTGGCTCTCAGCTACAACATCCAGTTACAGGCAATATTTGTACCGGGAAAAGAGAACACCCTAGCAGACATTTTAAGCAGAACCACCTCGGATGCTCACGAATGGATGCTACACCCAGACATCTTCAAGGCCATCACAAAGAAATGGGGAATGCCACAAATAGATCTATTCGCTTCCCCACAAAATCACCAGCTCAAAAAATTCTGCACAAGGACATTCCACCCACTTGCATGGAAGGTGGACTCTCTATCCTTCAGCTGGAAAGGCCTGTCAGCATATGCATTCCCACCTCTTCCCTTGATGCACAAGGTACTACTGAAAATCAAAGAGGAACGTCCAAGGATAATTCTGATAGCTCCGAACTGGCCAAGACAACACTGGTACCCATTGCTGAGGAGCATGTCTCGAGAAAATGTGGTCAATACCCTGATGCCTCTGATGTTAACTCAGAACAACTACAACATCATACATCCAAACCTAAAAACCTTGCAACTGACTGCCTGGAACATCACATAGCAGTAACTAACCCAGACCTTTCACAAAGGGTTAAAGACATTATCCTTGAAGCCCGCAGACCTTCAACAAGAAGGAACTATGCAGGAAAATGGAAAAGGTTCGTCATCTGGAGTACTGAAAGAGGAAAAGATGCGTCGAACATAGATATTGCTAACATTCTGGAGTACTTGGCAGAGCTTCTACATACAGGCCTGTCCTATTCCTCCATCAAGATACATGCATCAGCTATTTCAGCAGAATACAGCTTTGATCCTCCTGTCTTTTCACATCCTCTACTCAGGCAGTTTCTCAGAGGGATCAAGAATGTAAAACCTCCTAGGAAACCACCATTACCAGCATGGGACTTGAATTTTGTACTAGAAAAGTTGACACTCCCTCCGTTTGAACCAGCAGCAACAGCAGATCTACAACACCTGTCATGGAAAACTGCTTTCCTACTGGCTATTACTTCAGCAAGGAGGGTTTCGGAACTACAGGCCTTAATGGCAGTGCAACCCTTCCTAATCTTCCATCAAGATAGGGTGTCCATGAGAACTAATCCTACAATGTGAGAGTGTTCAATCTCGCCTTTGTTCTTACACATGGGTTCGGAGCCGATCCTCGGCTCCGTGCCGGCCGACTGCAAGCTCTGCATCGAGAAGAAGCTCGAGGACATCTAATACCCACAATCCCCCTCTGCCTTTACCTCAGATCTAGTTTGCCGCTGCTGCATCGCTGGAGGCTAGCTCGAGGCTTTTTACAGATAAGAAATTATCTATTCTGTTTAAATTTTCAAAAACTTCTTTAAAATCTAGCAATTAAAGTTAGAGTACGGTGTGTGAGTGGATTAGAATTCTCGGTACCTTAGATTAGTTTAACTTAGTTAACTAACTGGTATAGAGTTTTTCGGGGCCTACCACCCCTACTTGGATCACTTTTTGACTAAAAATTTGTTGTAGTCTTGCTTTCTTAAGCAATTGACAATCGGACTTTCAATTAACGGATTTGACATTGTTACTGGAATTGACTATTACTGGACTGGACTGTCTCTTTCTCTTGTCATTATGTCTGAGAAAATAAAATCTGGCTTCAAACGTTGTCAGTGTGGCCAAAAGATGTCGGTCACAGACAACCACAGTTCCTGTGTCTACTGTCTTGGCCCTCTCCACTTACAAGAGGACTGCTCTATTTGTCACTCTCTTAGTGGGAGGGTCATGACAGATAGGCGCAGGAAACTGATGGATAGAGGATTGTTGAAACCCTCTTTCCAGGAGGCTCTGGATGCTTCAGACCAGGCATCCAAGTCTTCGAAGAATCGGCGTCGGAGCCAAAGTCATCGGCTCCGAGCTCTTCGGGTCTAGTTAGATCACCGGTTCCACAGACTTTGGGGCCGAGTGTTCAACTGTTGGCAGTTTCTGAGCCTCGAGTCTTGGAACCGGTGACGGAGCTCCCTCCACCGACTCTGCTGAGGTCGGCTCTGTCTTCGATCCCTTCGACTCGTTCTTCTAGGCCCCTTTCCGACACCGATGTGGACCGTGTGGTGCAGAAACTGATGGAGCATACGGCCCTATCCAAGCTTATCTCGGTCTCCTCTCAGTTGATGTCGAGACTTGAAGGCCTGCCACTATCTCCATCTGTTCCTCCTCAGAGACCTGTCCAGTCTTCGGAGCCGGAAGAAGCTGAACTGATGATTGTGGAGCCCTCGGTGCCAGAACCGTCTTTTTCTCGGTCGGCACCGTTCACCTCGACTCCATCCAATCCGGTACTGGAGTCTCGGGGCGAAGATCCGCCTTGGTTCCGGGTCCGAGTCGGACCGATGTTTCGTTCCGACGCCCTCTCGGGCCTCGCACGGATCGACTGGTTCCGTCCTCGGGTCGGTGCCTTCGGCTCCTGTTTCGGGATTCTTCCCATTTCTTCGAACCGGGAGATACCTCGACTGGGACCCGGGGCCTTCGACCTCATGAGGAAGGTGTTGTCTACCCAGACAACCACATCAGCAGGTACAGCTTCTCCTCCACAAAGGACCGTTATCCTCCTCTGCACCCACGGCCACGCCCAAGCCGGGCACCAGTGTCTCAGCCACCCCTGGAGGGTGCCCCTCTTCCTCGGAGGCTTCTTCGGATGCTCCCACAAGAAGTCCCTAGGAAAAGACTGTGTAAGAGGAGACACTTGGATTCTCCACAAGAATCCTTGACATCTGATACTGACTTAGATGAGTCAGAAGGGTCCCCTAAGTCACCTTCAGAGGATGTCTCTTTTCTGACATCTTGGAGATCCTAAAACAGAGAGGTGACTGGTAAGCCCTCCCCCCTTCTGAGGATGAGTCAGTTTTGCTGAAGGCATTTGGTGCCCATCCTTCCTCCTCCTGGGTCACTCCGCCTTTGATGAGTTAATGGAATTAATTGCTCAAGGGCGGGAGACTCCTGACACTGTGGAACCAGTCCCTAGGAAGCCAAATAAGTACATCACGGCACCACAGGACAAAGCTTACCTCACCAAAGGAGTTCCAGTAGACGCCATGGTGGTGGCAGCGCCACGAAAAGGAGATGTCGAGTCTTCCTCATCTGTCCATCCGCCTAACAAAGACTCTAGGACCATGGACAGATACGGGAAGCGCATTTTCAGTTCAGCGGCTTTCTATGCTCCCTGAACTATTTGACTCATTTTACACGCTACAGAGGGATCTAGTCAAAGAGTTGGGAGATACCCTCCAGGGTACTACAGATGTCGCTGTCTCAGAGAAAGTTACAGCGCATCTCAACACCCTTACGTCCATTGTAAACTCGTCCATGAGGCTGATATCCTATGCAGAAGGATCGAGTAGGGCAGCGGCTTCAGCGATTGCTCTTCGTAGGCAATCCTGGATGCGCTTATGTTAGATGCGGAAGCCTTCAAGTCTTCCTTTACTAACGCCCCATTTGATGGAGCCACACTTTTTGGCCCTAAAGTAAAGGAGACGCTTACCCGGTGTGAACAGGAGGGAAAGACTCTGTCTGCTGTCGGAGTCCGTTTTTCCACCCTTCCAGACCGTACCCCAAAGGGCAACGTGGGAAAATGTGGTTTCAAAACCCCAAGGATCTTTCCCAAACACACAGGGTGATGCCCCTCTAGAGGCAGGGGGCAGAGGTGGAAGACGCCACCCTGGCGGCAGAGGGGTCCGCAAAACCAAGGTGACAGGGATAAACCTCCTGGCAAACCTTTTCAGCACTCCTGAGAGGAGGCCCGACTGTCCTGCTCTGGAGGCAGTCGGGGGTCGCTTAGCTTTATACCCTCAGGCCTGGCAAGACCTTTCTTCAGACAATTGGGTAAAAAGCGTTGTTACCAGAGGTTACAAAATCCCATTTCTATCTACCCCATTCCAAAAAGAAAACTCCCAGATGTACCACCCCATCTGCGAGAGCCAGCAGCTACAGAAATTTCAAAGCTGCTAGAAAAAAAAGAGTCATCCAACCAGTCCCAGCGGACCAAATAGGATTCGGAACTTACTCAAGGTTCTTTTTAGTTCCAAAGAAAACGGGACTGGAGGCCGATTCTGGACCTAAGCCATCTCAACACCTTTGTCAAGAAGGAAAAGTTCCGAATGGTCACGCTTCAATCGATCCTTCCTTTCTTACAGAAGGACGACTGGATGTGCTCAATAGATCTGAAGGACGCATACTACCACATCAAAATGGCCAGGGCGTCCAGGGATCATTTGCGCCGGCTGGGAGCCAGTCACTATCAGTTTCGAGCCCTGCCCTTTGGTCTGACCACAGCCCCCAGGGTCTTCACCAAATGCATGGCAGTGGTAGCGTCTCATCTGAGGCCTAGGATTCCAGGTGTTTCCGTATCTGGACGACTGGCTCCTGTCTGCCACCACCAGGCGTCAACTTATACAAGCCAGGGATTACACCCTACAACTTTGTACACACTTTGGCATTTCAGTAAATTTGAAAATCGTTGCTACAGCCATCACAGCATATCTTATTCATAGGAGCGGAATTAGATACGCCAGTTAGTTCTAAAACTTCCTACAGAAAGAATAGTAGCACTTCAATTCAACATTTCCCTTCTACTGTCGCCCAGAAAGTCCCCAGCAAAATTGTTCTGAAAGTTTTGGGTCTCATGGCAGCTTCCCTCATTGCGATACCATTGGGAAGACTGCACATGAGAGTGCTACAATGGCTTCTGTTTGCACAATGGTCATTCCAACAACTTCCACTGACTCACGAAATATTGATAACGAAAACATGCAAATCACACCTAATGTGGTGGTTACAGACTTGCAACCTATCCAGCGGAAGACCATTTGTGCTACCCGCACCGTCAGCGGCGATAACCACGGACGCTTCCCTGATAGGGTGGGGGGGCATCTTTCAGGGACAGACAGTCCAAGGCGAATGGACCAATCTGGAGTACAATCTGCACATCAATGTTCTGGAGTTGAGGGCAGTGTTTTTGGCGTTGCAACACTTTGCTCCCCTTCTTCCTCCAGGGACCATTGCAGTTCAGACAGACAACATGTCCGTAGTCTGGTACATAAACAAGCAAGGGGAACCAGGTCTTACCAACTATGCAGAGAGGCCATGAGAATTTGGCAATGGGCAGAGTCCACCGCCGCTTTCTGATCGCAACGCACATCCCGGGTCATCCAACGTCATAGCCGACAGGCTGAGCAGGGCAATACTATTGCCTCACGAGTGGTCCCTCAAACAGTCAGTTGCGAAGGATTTTTCGCAAATGGGGCCAGCCTACCTGCGATCTGTTTGCGTCTCCAATGAACACCAAATGCAGGAGCTACTTTGCCCTATTACCCTCCAGGGAAGTCCCCAGGGACGCTGGTGCACGATTGGCCCCGGGTCTCCTATATGCTTTTCCTCCATTTCCCTGATTGCAAAGTTTCTACAGAAAGCCAACAACCTTCAGAGGACTATTATTCTCATTGCCCCGTTCTGGCCTCGTCAAATTTGGTTCCCCTTTCTATTGCATCACCACATTCGGGACCTTGGATGCTGGACCCAGAGCCAGATCTACTGACTCACTCGTCAGGAGTTCCTCACCCTTCTCTAGAATCTCTCCATCTAGCAGCTTGGCTGCTCCGCTTCCCTTTAGCCAGGTCAGTTCCCCTTACATCGGCAGTTCAAGATATTTTAGTAGCTTCTCATAAAGTTTCCACTACAAAGACTTACACCAGTAAGTGGAAAGCGTTTGTCTTCTGGGCGGAGTCACATCATTTGGACCCTGTTACAGCTCCGTTAAACAAGGTTTTAGAGTTCTTGACTGAATTATTTCATGAAGGAGCTTCCTCGGCTACTTTAAGAGTACAGTTAGCTGCCATTTCTAACTATCATGTAGAAGAATGTGGTGCGCCTATTATGGCTCACAGACTTTGTAAAGCCTTTTTAAAAGGTTCTTTTCATATCAGACCACCAGTCAGAAGTCCGACATCACCGTGGAATTTAAACTTGTTGCTCTCTAAATTGATGTTGCCACCCTTTGAACCAGCTTCAAGTTGCACATTGAAATTTTTGTCATGGAAAACATTATTTCTAGTGGCCATTACATCTGCTAGACGAGTGTCTGAGCTTCAGGCCCTTTCGGTCAAACATCCTTATTTAATATTTCATTCTGACAGAGTATCCCTACGCACTAATCCATCCTTTCTTCCCAAAGTTTGTTCTTCTAGTAATATTAATCAGTCCATTGAATTACCCACCTTCCACTCTAATAAATTGGAGTATATGTTGCACAAACTGGACGTCCATAGACAACTCAGATTTTATTTGGATAGAACAAAAGATCACAGGAAATCTGATCAACTATTTGTAGCTTTTGCTGACAGCAGAAAGGGTCTTGCAGTTACGAAACGAACTCTTTCTAAATGGCTAACTGACTGTATCACATATGTTTATGAAGCCTCTGACCAAACATTATCAAAACCCAGAGGACATTCTACCAGATCAGTGTCTACATCTTTGGCTCACGCAGCTCGCTTACCTTTAGACACTATTTGTGCGGCTGCTACTTGGGCTAAACCACATACATTTATATCTCATTACAAAGTGGACAGGGTTTCTAGGGATAGAGCAACCTTTGGTTCCACTGTGCTCAAGAACGTTCTCCCTTGAGTTCCTCAGGATCATGGAGCTAGGGCGCTACCCATGTGTAAGAACAAAGCGAGATTGAACACTCTCACATAAAGAAGTTATGTCCTTACCATAACGTTCCATGTGGAGTGTTCATCTCGCTTGGTTATTACACTCCCACCCTTCCCACCCTTAGGAAGAACGTTCGATTTGGTGCCTGGTCTGGAGTATTCTCCTTCTGCTGTTGCAGTATTACTGTTACTATCATACTCTTGGTATGTTTGTATATATGTACTTTTATGTATATAGTTGGCATGTGTGCGTGCTTTATGTCTGGTTTGCTTGCAAACTAGATCTGAGGTAAAGGCAGAGGGGATTGTGGGTATTAGATGTCCTCGAGCTTCTTCTCGATGCAGAGCTTGCAGTCGGCCGGCACGGAGCCGAGGATCGGCTCCGAACCCATGTGTAATAACCAAGGCGAGATGAACACTCCACATGGAACGTTATGGTAAGGACATAACTTCTTTTTTATGCCTAAGGTGGTATCCAGAGTGTCTTTAAACCAGGCAATCCACCTACCTACCTTCTTTCCAAATCCACAAAACAGAGGTGAAAGAATAATGCATACCTTGGATGTACACAGACAGTTACGCTACTACCAGGACAGAACCAAAGGTAACAGAAAAACTGACCAGCTCTTTGTAGCCTATGCAACAGGAAGGGAAGGAAAAGCAATTTCCAAACAGACAATCTCCAAATGGATAGGAAATTGCATAAGATTCTGTTACTCCTACCATGGAAAACCAATTCCACAGAACATAAGACCTCATTCTACAAGGGCTACAGCCACTACCACAGCTTTCTTAAGAGGAGTGGCAACCAAGGACATTATTGAGGCGGCTACTTGGACCTCCGTGCATACATTTGCCAAGCATTATAATTTACCTCTATATTCTAGATCCTGAGCAGGGTTTGCCACTGCTGTACTGCAAGGGATCCTGACTACACCATAATTATTATTCCTCCTCCCTAGTTTGGCTATGGTATTCTACCCATGTTATGACTGCAGATGCATCCATGAAGGACATAGTACAGTTTTGTACCTACCATAAATGTAGATGTCCGAACTGGATAGCATCTGCAGTCAGGATTACTCCCTCTTTCCCTCTGCGGTACTCCTAGGTATTTACCCTCCTAATAGCTAGCTGGGGAGTCTCTTATGGTGTATTTGTTTGTATATATGTACATACATGTTTATTTTTGTGTTTGCCTTCTACTATTTTGGAAACATTGGCATTTATCCAAAATTTAGCTTTCCAAGAGGGCAATTGGCATCTGGGGCAAGAAACACTGAGGAAAATGGCGTCGGCTGATGCCTTTATACCCGAAGACCAGCAGAGATGACGTCGGGTGAAGTGCGACATCAGCCGAAGCCGGACCCAGACTTTGGAATCCGGCCGACCGAAGGGCTGCCTGACGACAGGACAACCCATTTGTTATGACTGCAGATGCTATCCAGTTCGGACATCTACATTTATGGTAGGTACAAAACTGTACTTTTCTTTTGCTTTGAGTTCACAAGGGAAAGCTGTTTCAAAGCAGACTATTTCAAAGTGGATTGGTCATTGCATTGCTTTTTGTTATTCTCATCATGGGAAGAATGTTCCTGCTGGGATCAGACCTCATTCCACTAGGGCTACTGCCGCATCTACTGCTTTTTTGAGGGGTGTAGCTACTAAGGATATTTTGGAAGCAGCTACTTGGAGTTCTGTTCACACTTTTATTAAGCATTACCATCTCCCTCTTTATTCCAAGTCCAGGGCTGGGTTTGCCACTGCAGTCTTACAGGGCATGTTAGCAGCCCCTAATGCTTTTTAGTTTGCCAGCCTCCCTTTTCCTTTGCTTTGGGATTCTACCCACAGGTTATGACTGCAGCAATGTGAGACGAAGAACATAGTACAGTTTTGTACCTACCATAAATGTAGATGTTCGAGGATCCACATTGCTGCAGTCCTATTTTCCCTCCCTCCTTCCCCTCTGTTGTTTGGGGTTGTTGTTGTTCCTTTGGGATAATTGTTATTTTCTCCCTGGTGGTTGTTGGACATTTTCTTTTTTGGCTCTGGCCTTTCCTTTTTAAGGCCTTCTGACATCTGGGGCAAGAAAGACTGAGGATATGTCGTCGGTCATGCGCTTAAGTACTACTACGTACTGACGTCAACTCCGGGTGACCATGACCGACGCCAGCCTAACTCTTTGGTATTCGGGCCGACCGAGGACAGCGGACTACCCACAGGTTATGACTGCAGCAATGTGGATCCTCTAACATCTACATTTATGGTAGGTACAAAACTGTACTTTTTGGGAACTACAAGCCCTTATGGCTGTGCAGCCTTTCATCATTTTCCATCAGGACAGAGTTTCCTTACGAACCAATCCTTCATTTATGCCAAAGGTAGTATCCAGGGTAGCCTTGAATCAGGCTATCCACTTACCTACGTTTTACCCTAATCCACAAAACAAAGGGGAGAGGCTGCTACATTCCTTGGACATTCACAGACAGCTCCGTTATTATTTGGACAGAACAAAGCCTTTCAGAAAATCAGAGCAACTCTCTGTGTCCTATGCTACAGGTGCTCAAGGGAAGCCTATTTCCAAACAGACAATCTCAAAATGGATAGCCCACTGCATACGCTTTTGTTACTCTTTTCATGGTAAAACTGTACGTATAGGCATCAGATCTCACTCCACAAGGGCCACAGCTACCTCTGCAGCTTTCCTCAAGGGGGTTGCTACCAAAGATATTTTGGAAGCAGCCACTTGGAGTTCTGTACATACTTTCTCCAAGCACTATCACCTACCATTATACTCCAAAACTAGAGCGGGCTTTGCCACTGCAGTCTTGCAGGGCATCCTGGCTCCACCTAATTCCACTTAGTGCCTACCACCCCTTTATTAGCTTTGGGATTCTACCCATCTCTTATGACTGCAGCTGTATGCACGATGAACATAGTACAGTTTTGTACCTACCATCAATGTAAATGTTCGAGTGCTAATACAGCTGCAGTCCAGGTTTCCCTCCCTCCTTCCCCTCTTGGGACAGGCCTTATGGCTAACACCTCCTCATACAACCTCATTGGGGTATTCTTTTATGGTGTATTTGCTTGCAACTATTGTTTCTTGATTTTATTGCATTTGCTTTACTACATAAATTTATGTTTTGCCTTCCTTCTGGGGGCACCTGACATCTGGGGCAAGAAAAACTGAAGAAAATGGCGTCGGCTGGTTCTTTTATACCCCTGTCGCACTGACGTCGGGGAAGAAGCGACGACAACTGACACCGGACCTAGACTTTGGAATTCGGCTGACCGAGGACCCTCTGTTATGACTGCAGCTGTATTAGCACTCGAACATTTACATTTATGGTAGGTACAAAACTGTACTTTTCTCCCTTATGAATGAGAATGATAAAATAGCAAATATTTTACAAGCAATGGGCATTATCAGCAGCAACATTGATACTGTAATGTTCTGTGGCAGTCACCTGTGTTGTAACTCTCAACTTCTTTGCTCAGGAATCAGGGCAAAGTGATGGTGAAAAGATCCAAATCAGAAAGTGTTTTGATATTACTCTAATGATGTTGATAGGGAAAAGCAGATGCAGTTGAAAGGTCTTTTATTGCCATAGTTGTTTCTTTCGGCTTTTCCCAGTAAGGTGTCGCCACAGCGGAACTCCGGTCCGCTAATGATTGGCAGTAGATTTTTACGAAACGCAGAGGTGGCAGCTCAACGCCCAACCTTCAATAAAGGCACGACCATTTACGCACGCATGTCTTTCGAATGCTACCCAACCGTGGGGAGGACATGCAGACTCCACACCGAAGACACTCCCAAGCCCAGCTGAGAATCGAACGGGAGAGCCTCTTGCTGTGAGGTAACAATGCTACCGCCGTACCACCACGGCAGAACTCTTTTATTGCCATAGTATATTCTGATAATGCTGTAGTTAATTTCTGCTGAATTCCATGCAACTTTATTAAGCCGTTACCTCTAAGGTAGTTATTGGTGAATGCAAATATACTTTTCTGCTGTACAGCTGATGCTTAGCATAGGAAAAAGACTGTTTAAATTGCAACTTGTTTGTTTTCATTTAAGTATAATTAATTTAATTGAAATTGCATTGATCCCCTAAGAATTGCTTTTCAGTGCCATTGCCTTTTGTGACTCACTCATTTGTAAAATGCTATTAATGTCATTTGAGTGATATTTCAGTATTTGCTTAGTAAAGCATTTTTGTAATATTTGCTTTGTAATGCTAAAGGGTATGTTATGATTATCTTGAATATGAAGTAGGAATCTTTGACTTTCTGGACAGTAGTAGCATGTTCACATTTTTGACTGCTGTCTTTCCATTTAGTTTTTGCTTATGAGCACGGTACTTCTTGACAGGCACTTTCCTCTATACATTTATTTAATTGGATTTGCATATGATTACTGACTGTACCAATTAATTCCAAATGCATTTTATCATTGTTCTAGTAGGGAAGCAAAATGCTTCTAGTTTACTTATTTTATATTGCTGACCAGTACTGCTTTTATTATTTTCATTTGTTTACTGAAAAAGGTTATATGGGTTAAAACTTTTCATTGGAGACCCTGGTGAGAAAAGCTCCATGACCCAAGCAATTACAGACCAGTAAGTTCAACCAGCCAAGCCATGGAAAGACTTATGGAACTAATAAATTGGGAATCTCTGAACACTGGACCCTTCTCAGTTTGGATTTGTCAAAGGCAGGTCATGTTTACTTATACTGGTGGATTTTTTTGAAAAGGTCACCAAAGTAATGGAAAATGATAAAACTGTTAACACCATGTACCTCAACCTGACCAAAGCTTTTGACAACAATCCCCACTCGATAGTTGAAAAGTTAAATAAACTGGAAATAAATAATGATGCTAATCAAAGCAGTTATGAATTTTGTAGTTCCCATGGTATATCAATGTTTCTTACTCTGAAGTTGATTTCAGCCTTTTTCATAGGATTCATAAGAATTTTACATTTCACACTGTGCTAATTGAAGGAAGGACACTGAGCAAACTCGAAGATATAATATATAACATTAAGTATCCTGTTTTTGTGCATATTTTTTCAAGTTATTTATAGCATTTTGTCTAATGCATACTTTTCTAGCTAGTTTCACTGTGTGTGAGGTATTAACTGGAAATTGTCCACTTTTATTAAGCATCTCTTTGGGTTGTTTGATTCTGATAACTTGTTTGCAGTTAAAAGCTTTCACTGAAGGCTCCTTTATCTGTTTAAAACTTTCATTTAAAGGCTCACTGCTGCTTTTCTGCTGTGAGAAACATTTCTGCAGTTTGTTGGTGGCTTTGCAGTTGCCCACCCTTGCTGTAAATTTGATCTGGGACACTCCTCCCAGTCTAGTGTTATTACCTCATTCTACCTAATACAGGGAGAACATTTGAGAAGGCTGAGCCACTTAGTTTCTGCTCCTCCTTTCTCTCTCTATCCATTTAAGCTTAGAATTTTTTTTGTTTCCTGCCTTTCCTGTAGGTAGTCGGGTCTGGATACAGATTTGCTTTGTCCAGGACTGTTTGTGGGCATGAGCCCCCAAGCCTTTCTGTGTTGGAGGGAAGCCTTCTAACTTAATTTTTTTTCTTAGAACTAGCCAGTTTTTTAGTTTCAGCACTCAAATCTGTTTCTTTGAGCTCAGCACTTGTTCAGAACTCATAAGCACTAAATAAGCTACAAATTAATACTGCACTCAACTTTCCTCACTTGTCTAGAGGAAAACTGTTTCTAGTACTTAACAAGTAAGCACCTATCCAGGCATGTCTAAGGGACAGCTCCCGGTGTTTTCTCCTGTCTACCTGATGAATCTGAGCATCTTGGGGCAATGCAGCAATTGCCTCGTGTACACAGACAACCCTCTCCTCCTACCACCCAACATTACAACCTGTGAGAGATGCACTTATATAGCCCAACTGGAAGCAAAGCTCTCTTCACCAAAGACAGGACTAGACAGTCAAGAGGAGAAGGTAAACACTTGCACCACACCACACTCATCACATAGTCCCTCAAAACCTACACCACCAAAACACACACCCACATTCGCGGAGGCCATCAGTAAAAACCTGCCCAAGCAACAGGGACCTCCAAAGCAGAAACGCAAGCAACCTCCACTCCCCAACACAACCCAAATGGCACATAGCCCACAAACTGTGTGCCACTCAACCCCAGCCCATAAGGCATAACAATGTACCCAGCACTCTAGTCATAGGTGACTCTATAGTCAGGCACACTGATGCTCCACTCACCAGGCTAAACAAGGAGAAAGTTACTGTCAGCTGCCAGGATCCGCCACATAACGCATGCACTCAGGTCACTCCACAAGTACAAATGACTGTCATTGTCCATGTTGGTGTGAATGACCTGAGACGTACCTCCCTGGACTACATGAAAAGGGACATGGAGGAGCTGTCCGATCTTGTAGCTCAGGCAGGTATGACCCTAGCCCTGAGTAGGATCCTGCCATCACCCAGAATGATACCACTGTACAAGGACAAAATTATTGACTTCAACAATTGGCTAAGCTACTGGTGTCATTCTGAAGGGATCCAGTATCTGTCTGCCTGGGATGACATGATCGACAAACCAGATGCTTTGCCAGAGATGGCCTGCACCTGTCGCCCCTGGGATTCCAGATACTAGCTAAGGCTGTAGCCACCCCTATAGTGCCTCTTTTAGGCAAAGTTCAAATGACAAATTCACCACCGTAATAGGTACAAGCAAGCAGAATCTGAGGGTATTGCTATGCTATGCTAGAAGTCTAAACCTCAAAATGCACTCACTCGAGGCACTCCTTAAAATGGAGAACATTGACATCTGTGCAGTGACAGAGACCTGGTTCAAGGCTCCAGAGTGTACCCTAGCATTACTAGGCTATAATTCATACCACACCTTTTGGCCACCTAACCTGGACCGAAACACTAAAGGCAGAGGCATGTCCATATTCATTAAGGATATCCACACCTCCAGGCTAGTTGCTCAGCATAGTGCAACTAACTCTGGGCAAGACCGCAATCCAAATTGTAGCTTGCTACAGATCCCCCACCATGCCCTAGGATTCCCACGTCTCATTTCTTGATACACTGGAAAATATTAGGGTACAACCTAACACCCTAGTAATGGGCGATTTCAACTACCCCACCATTAACTGGGAAAACTACTCATGTACCAACTCTTGTGCTCAACATTTTCTGAAATTCATAAATTCCAATGCCTTGGATCACCTTATCCACACCCCCACCAGGGGCAGCAATATCCTAGACCTGGTTATTACCAACATGGGCAACCGGTGCTCCACACCAGAGGTCAATTTCTCGTTGGTCAGATCCGACCACAAGCTAATCACCCTAGACATCCACATCTCTCCCTCACCCCCCATTAGGGAAACCACCATAAAAAACATTTCTCCAAATCCAACTTCATGCTTCTTAAGACAGAGAAGTGGCAAACTTCATGACGCCCATGCTGACTGACAATAGCGGTATGACTGCTGAATCCTACACAAATGCACTTTATAAGCACTTACATGAGTGCATGGATCATGCAATTCCTAACATAACCAATATACTGTCCTCCAAAAAAGGAAGCCAATCGGGTGGTCCCCTGCCATAAACAAACTTTACAACAGAAGAAAGAAACTGTTGCAAAAAAGAGTAAAATCCCATGATTAGAGGAACTCCCTGGTCAGCCTCAGTAAGAAGCTGAGATCCTTCGTAAAATCTTCCAAAGCTAGTTATGAAAACAAAATCGCCACTGACTCTAAAGACAGCCACAAAGCATTCTGTAGCTATGACAAAAATCTCAGTGGCAACACTCAGATCTGCTCTGAGTTGCAGCACAATGGCACTAAATATACAGAACCAACTGAAATTGCCAACATCCTGGTAGATAGGTTCTGTGCTAATTTTACCCCCATCCCCATACTGGAAGAAAGCAAAGTTCCTGTAATCACGGCTGCACAGGTTAAAAACACACTCTCCAAAGCCAAGAACACAGCATCCATGGGACCTGACAACATCCCAGGCTGCATTCTGCATGAATTACAGAATGAATTGGCACCCTACTTAAGTACCATGTTCAGTCATAGCTTCACCTCAGGCTGTGTGCTCACTGAATGGCGCACAGCGACAGTTATCGCACACCACAAAGGGGGAGCCACCACGGACCCCGGAAACTTCCGCCCCATTAGCCCCATTAGCCTGATGAGCCTGGTCTGCAAGGCTATGGAACTTACAAACAATGACATTGGTAATTTCCGAACTCAGGACCCCACCCAGTTTAGGTTTGTAAAAGGCAGATCATGTCTCCTAAATATGATGGACTTATTTGAAGCAGTCACCAAAGCCGTAGACGAGAGTAAGGCGGTTCACACGGCCTATCTAGATCTCGCCACGGCTTTCGACACCATCCCCCACTCTGGAATTATAGATAAACTCACTAAACTAGGTATAAATTCCTATGTCACAAGATGGGTTGCCAACTGGCTCACTGACGGAACCCACACTGTGAAAGTAGCAGACTCCAAATCCAACCTCAGACCAGTGACAAGTGGAGTACCACAGGGTTCAGTTCTGGGTCGTCTCATGTTTGGTATCTGTCTCTGAAGTACAGGCTAACACAGAAGGTCCTTGGCTAACCAAGTTTGCAGATGACTGCAAACTAGGAGCCATAATCAAAACTCCAAAAGATGTGGAGATCCTACAATAGGGCCTCGCTGAGACTGGTGTCAAAGCCATGGCCTCAAGCTCAATGCCAAAAAGTGCAGTCATCCCTTTTGGTAAAAACTCTGTACCCATGAACTACCACGTAGGCGGTAGTCTACTTAACACCGAAAATGTGACGAGACCTTGGGACACAGGTGGACAGTAGTCTCTCTCCTTTGATAATCACATCGCCACAGTAGTCGGGAAATCCTTCTATGTGGCACACCTCATCACAAAAGGTTTCTTATCCAGGAAAAAAAAGGTCCTTGTTCCCCTCTACTCGTCACTCATTAGACCCATTATAGAGTACAACACCCCTTTTAGAGTGTACCTCACAAGACATCTACAACAACTGGAAAGGCCGCAGAAGTACCTCGCAAAGAGGATTACTGGCCTCAAACAGATGCCCTACGCAGATGGTCTCAAAAAACTGCAGCTTTACTCCGTTGCATATCGCCTACTCGGAGGCGATCTCTGCCTAACACACAAGGCTATGTCAAACCCAGAGCTTTTGGACATGCTCCACTTAAAGAAATCCCAATCCTTCCGAGCTACATGCTCTAGGGACCTAAACCTTGTCACCACAATAAACAGAACATGCTGGAGGGATACATTCCTGTCCCAGAGACTTCCCATACTCTGGAACAAACTACCTGTGTATATCAAACAAAGCTCCTCATTAGCACTCTTCAAGAAAAATCTTGATTGGATGGGAGATAGGAAATTCACCCCAGGGATCACTTCTGTGGCCCTGCTCGACAGTGGCACAGGAAAATAATTTTCTTGGCTGGTGAAAGCCAGGGTACCTTTTGGCTAGGTTTATATAGGCCCTAGAGCCAGTAGCCTAGTACCTACCTATGATAAATGAGTCCCTTGACCATTTATACTTTGCCAGTACCCCCACTTAATACCCCCTTTCTCACAAGATAATATAGTGAATGCCTACTCAACAGGTTTATGTGCAGCAATTATCACTTGTGTCTGAGCATGCAGAACTTTGCAGTAATGAAATGCAGCTCATTATCTCATAAGTGGAGTTGCAAAATGGCACTGACTCATTCTCCCTTTTCAGGTAAAACTCTCAGCAGCTGTCACTGTAATTCACATAAGTAGAAGTTATCACATTGATGAATGCACAAGCAAGACTTGGGTTGTTGTCTTTGTGGAGTCAATCTGCCTAACACACAAGGCTATGTCAAACCCAGAGCTTTTGGACATGCTCCACTTAAAGAAATCCCAATCCTTCCGAGCTACATGCTCTAGGGACCTAAACCTTGTCACCACAATAAACAGAACATGCTGGAGGGATACATTCCTGTCCCAGAGACTTCCCATACTCTGGAACAAACTACCTGTGTATATCAAACAAAGCTCCTCATTAGCACTCTTCAAGAAAAATCTTGATTGGATGGGAGATAGGAAATTCACCCCAGGGATCACTTCTGTGGCCCTGCTCGACAGTGGCACAGGAAAATAATTTTCTTGGCTGGTGAAAGCCAGGGTACCTTTTGGCTAGGTTTATATAGGCCCTAGAGCCAGTAGCCTAGTACCTACCTATGATAAATGAGTCCCTTGACCATTTATACTTTGCCAATACCCCCCTTAATACCCCTTTCTCACAAGATAATATAGTGAATGCCTACTCAACAGGTTTATGTGCAGCAATTATCACTTGTGTCTGAGCATGCAGAACTTTGCAGTAATGAAATGCAGCTCATTATCTCATAAGTGGAGTTGCAAAATGGCACTGACTCATTCTCCCTTTTCAGGTAAAACTCTCAGCAGCTGTCACTGTAATTCACATAAGTAGAAGTTATCACATTGATGAATGCACAAGCAAGACTTGGGTTGTTGTCTTTGTGGAGTCCTTTCCGACCCCCCCCCCCCCCCACCACCACCACCAGTTTTTCTGTCATTTTTACAGTTTGATACACAGTCAAGTTCCCTTTGTGGTTAAATGCTTCATATTTTTGTGGACTACTGCAATTGAACATATCTACATATGTATGAACATTACCTATAGAACTTTTTTGGGTCGTAAATTGCTTATTTTTTACTTTTTCTTTATCTTCTAAATTTTTCTGCCTGATCTGATATTTTTACCTTATTTGCAATAGTACACAATTGGTCCTTATCTGGTGTAGTACTGCACATTGCTTTTATCACGTCTGTCTTTTGAGTTTTTTTGTTGATCTTTGCCCTTTAATATACTCTTCTAGCAGTGATACTTGTCTTAATTGTTTTACACCTTATTAAATCTTTTTGCAATGTCCATATTTCTTCTTCAGATCCTGTTTCTCCTTACTTTGGGGACTCATTCCATCATTCTGTGATTTAACCTGTTAGAATTTCTACACCAAATCCTTCACTTTGCAAGTATTCCATAGCTTCAGCTTCTATGTTTTTAACTTCTACTTTACTAATCTTCCTTTCTACATTCTCTCTCTCTCTGATCTTATTTATTTTTTTGTGAAATTTTCCATGTCTGGATGCCTTTGCCTGTATTTCTCTTTAAATGTCTTTGGGGCTGCCCTTTTTTGTGTTGATTAATTTGGATTTCTCATTCCCATAAATATTGCACCATATCAGACCTCTCTCCCTTTCTCATGTCCATATTTCTTTTTATACCTTTCAAAAGTCTCTAGATTTTGCTCTTTATATTTTTGCTTCTTTTTCCGAATGGATCGTTTCTTGGTCTGTATATTGGCATTCATAAATCTGTTGACACATTTTTATTTGAAGCTTCTGACAGTTATTCTTGTGGAAGTATTTTTCTTTCCTCTAATTTCTGTCTTTTTGTATATCTTCCGTTGGAAATTCTGGGCTTCTTGCATAATAGTAACTACTTAATTTCTTTCTTATCCTCAGTAGTCCACTTTATCGTCTTTATGGCTCTTTTTTAGCCTATCAGTTTTTGTGACTTTTGTGGACTGCTACTTCCTTCTACAAAAGGGGGGCCATCCTTAGAAAATATTTATGTAGTCTTCTGGTATGACCTGTAGAGAGATTTCCCCCTTCCTCTACTCCAGATTTAGATATTTTCTGGTTGTTTCTTACCAGCTTCTGTGTTGAGCACATTGTGATTATTCCTTAGTAATTTGGGATTTGGGGCAAACTCGATCTGAGGCAGTATGGTGCTTGGAGGGAATTATGGGTAAGGGGAGGAGCCTGAGCCATGCAGCCTGTATTATAAATGCATCTTAGAAATCACATTGCTGCGATTTTACACAAACTGTAAACCAGGCTGTGTAGTATTATACAATAAATAAAAATGATAGCTGTCACATGCCTTACATTAGTTCTGCTGCTGTTTTGAATATTTTTTTTTTTTTTTTTTTTTTTACAAAAGTGTTCTCCCTGTTTTTAAAGATGGGCATTCTTAATGTGCATAGGTTTTATATGACTGCATATTTAAAGCATCATTCTTTGCAACATAGACTACTTTTTTAAAGAAATACAGTAATATGCAGCATATTGACTTTGATGTGGTTTTATCCAAATTATGTATGAAACTACATACAAGACAATAAAAATGATACTGATACAGCTGGCAAAGGTATAATCTGTTCAGGTCACTATGTCTACAACTTTGTAAATTCTCCAAACAACCAGTATATAAACTTGCAAAATAATATATTTAATAGAAAGAACAGCTGAAAATAATGTGTACTTTTTAAATATTTGGGGTCAACATTCTGAACAGATCTGTTTGTTTGTATCTTTCGGCTTTTCCCGGTTAGGGGTCGCCACAGCAGAACTCCGGTCTGCTGATGATTGGTAGTGGATTTTTACGTACCGGGTTACCAGCCCTGACGCACAACCTTCAACGAAGGCACGCCCCATTCACATATGCCTCCACACAGAAGACACTCTAGCTGAGAATCGAACGGGACGTCTTGCTAAAATGGCCAGGAATTTGAGCAGAATCATACTGTGATTCTCCAAGCTTGTGCACTATTATGACCACATGAGAGAGGTGCCGTGTGTGTTCTATATTATAACGTAGAACTAAAACAAGTTTGAATGTTGTAATATCGAACCGTAAAGTCCGAAAGTTGAAAATAGCGGAGTCACGGCACATTGACTTTTTTCCCAGGGAAAAAAATCGGTGGGCCGTTTTCGGGGCTTTGCTGTTTTCTCCACTGTGGTGTGATCTCAGGGTTGGTTTATTTGAGTAGGGAGGAGTGTGGCGGGCACAGCCCCCCACTTTAGTTTGTTTTAAGGTTAATTTTTTTTTTTTTTAGTCATGAAACAGCTTTTTTTTTTCCCCTGGGGAAAAAAAAATCGCTGTTCTGTGTTTTTGGTTTTGTTGGATTTTGGACTTTAGTGTTCAGTATTACAACGATCGAACTTTTGTTAGTTCAACTTTGTGATATAGACCTGTGTGTGTCACTAGTTTATCTCCTTTTGTCATTGATTTCAACTGCTTCTTGTATTCCATTCTTTGTATTGGTTTAATTTCACTGGAATACTCATTGTAGGGTTTCCCATATAGATGCTTCAGAGGTCATGGTTGTCATTTTCTGATTGCTTGTTCCTGCAGTCGATGTCTGCAACTGCATATGTTTGGTAGATTCTTTTTAGCAAATGGTTTTGCTGTTGTATGGTGTAGCTCATCTCTGTTTCTGGAAGGCTATCATTTTACATGGATGTTCTCTGTGTTTCACTGTTGCAGTCATCACATTTGGGTTATCTGCTTGCAGTAGCCCTCAGTCGGCCTGATTATCAAAGTCTTGGGTCCTGCATCAGTTGCTGTCTCATCTTCCATGACATCAGGTAGTCAGGGGTATAAAGCATACAGCCCAAGCCATTACATCAGTCTCAATTGCCGTG
The DNA here is from genome assembly GCF_019279795.1 of Protopterus annectens. Classification (NCBI taxonomy): domain Eukaryota; kingdom Metazoa; phylum Chordata; order Ceratodontiformes; family Protopteridae; genus Protopterus; species Protopterus annectens. The sequence goes on along the minus strand of NC_056744.1, from coordinate 1,071,775,053 downwards.
TGGTGCCCGAAGCATAAGCAGTTCGCAAGTGCCGGTCGGCCGACTCCTGAAATTTTCGTTTTCAAGTTTCAGAACTGAAGTCTTCAACTAAAGCTAAGTACCCCATTGGGAAAACTCTGTTTTGCTCTAAACCGATGTCAGTAAAAGTCAATAATTGTATTTCTTGTGGAAAGCAAATACCTCATAAAGATTTTTATTCGTACTGTATTCCTTGCTTAGGCCTTGACCACGACGTACCTCGCTGTCTGTTTTGTGCCTTATTCAAACAACGAACTATTCGTCTGTATATTTACACTTCTAAATATTTTGGTACTCTGTTCAATTACCTTGATATGACTTTGGTAAGTCACCCGACTACCGACATTCTGAAAAAACGCAAAGATAAAGACAGAGACAGGCCGCCTAGATCCAAAGCTGCCGACGACACTTCTAAGCTAGTCGCCAGTTCGCCGGTACTCTGGCACTTTCGCAGCCCCTGATACCAGCTACTTCAGATTCGCAGGCCTCTACTGAGACCCATTCAGAGTCCGGTATGCCGCGAGATGCTTCAACTGTGGAACCTGCAGATGTCTCTACCTTGGATGGTTCCAGAGCCGCTGTGCAGGCACCGGCTTCTGAGGGTGTATTAAGGCCTACTGACTTGCATATTAAACTGATGCCATCTTCTTCCCCAAGACCTAAAACTCGATCCATGCCTAGAAAACCCGACGCCTAGACTGCATGGTCAGGCCTGTATGCCTAAAAAAAAAATAAGAATGGCTGAAGACCTTATTACTTTAATCAGGGGAAGCTAACCTTCCCCCTCTTAGAGACCTAGGACTGAATTTGCTTATGATTCTTCTGATCAGGCTTTGCTTATGATTCTTCTGATCAGGCATCTGACTTTTGTTTCCTCTGATGACCAGGATTTACCCTCATCTACCTATGAAGATTCTGATGCAGAGGACTCTATTCCCTCTGCTTCCCCTCCATAGGATTTCTCTTTTGGTGAAACCTTGCATACTCCTAAGGAGCATTTCCGCTGGGGAAGCCAGGATTACTCTGATTCTAAAGAGGCTTATGGATTTCTTACTCCTGCCCCAACACAGGCCTTTAGCTATCCCCCCTGTACTGGACATGATGATGCCTTTTTAGAATCTAGCTTGGCCCCTGACTCCTTACCTCCTGCTCCCAGAAAACCAGATATATATTACAGGGTTCCTGACTCTCTCACAAGTTGCCCTTTAAAAATCCTACTGCGGATCCTAAGACCATTTCACAGGGACCCAAGGGCATTAAGGCTGCTACTGCCAAAAATCCTACCCCCTCTGATAGAGATTTCAGGACGCTGGATAGATGGGGTAAGAAGGTATATACTTCTGCAACCTTAGCCATTAGGACCTTAAACTGCCAGTTTCATATGTTGAAGTATCAGTAGCATGTTATTGGATTGCTTAAACAGAAAATGATGTTTATTTCTGACTGTGCTGAAAATAAGGATTTACAGGATTTAATGCATTCTGCTGAACAAGTTGGAAAACGATACTTTGCAATGTGGTTTTGATTCACTAGAGGCATCTTGCAGGGCTGCTGTCACTGGGTCTGTACTTAGAAGGCATACTTGGCTTAAGGAGCAATCTTTGCCAGATCATGTTAAGGCTAAATTGCTGAATGTTCCCTTAAACCAGGACTGCCTGTTTGTCAACAAAGCAGAAGTTGTTCTTAAAAAGATGGAGGAAACGGCTAAATCTATGCAAACAGGAAAAAGTCTTCAAAGCACCACCACGACGACAATACAGTTCTTAAGCTTCTGGCATCCCAAACAGACAATCCAGTAAGACAAAATATTTATTAATCAAACGAATGTTCAAATCAAGTGGTGTACACGAAGTAATCAGATGAGTGCTTTCGAGACTTCAGCCTTCATCAGATCATAAAACTTAATTGTTGCTTCACATTTAAAAAGAAAGACTTAACCAATCATTTCTTGCATCCTGGTTGACTAATAACCAATGATTATAGCTAAAATGCTAATTTCCTATAGGTAAAAAAACAGAACTAGCATCCAAACAAAATATCGGAAAATGCTGCATTTACGAAATTCATAGCCAATAGGGCAACAGAATTATAAAACCATCATTGGTTCACAAGAGCTATTGAGTAGAGTGGTTGACCAGTAACACTGTCTCTTCACAGTTAATGTTAGCCAGTCAAATGATAATATTGCATACCACTCAATGTATACACATCACTTCAGATAAAACTTAAGGCAATTGCAAAAATCATTCTCCACACCCTAATGCTAACATAAAACCATGGAGGCTGCCATATAAAGTAACAAATCTATATCGCCAACTCGCCAAGTATGATCCAGGCAATCGAGTAACATGATCGCTCCTTAATCACCACATGCATATTGTTTCAGTTAAAATATGCATTTATCACAAGGATGGCGATTCTATAAAAATGTTTTTAACCATAGCTCTCTTCTAATTACAATGCAGAAATATAAATCTAAAGGACAGATGTATAAATTACAGTAATCTCAAAAACACTGATTCTGCAAGTAAATACAGCCATAGCTCTTCTCATGTCAAAATTACCAAATATAAAATATAAATATAAGTGTCTCATAGGCAATTCTGGATCCACACGAGAACTTATGAATATATAAAACATAAGTAAGGCCTTACTAATAAAAGTCTAGCGAAAAGCTCAAAAGACACTTCATTCAGAACCACAAAGACATCTGCATAATCAAGAGATGCTCCAATGACATCGATTCACCAAAGGAACCCACATCCAATCAAATGACAACGCCAATATCTGCTCATCCTTCAGTGCACCTTCTTCACTATTAATCCAAAAACGGTCATTAGATAAAGCTCACACCCAATCAAGCGGCAGGATCTCGTACCAGTTACTGATAAACCTTTCAACAAGCCTTCTCCTTTATTGGTGGTGAATGAAACCACTAGCCTTTAGCTGCGATGCCAGCATTAGCCCTCTGCCTGCCAATCTGCAAAATTAGGTGAATACGCAAACATAACAAATAATCATATGTTACGATTCCCCAATTGACTCAAACTGGGCAGCCAAGCTTATAAAATCAAGCAAACGTGCAAAAATAACAGTCATCTATGTAATGCAGTAGCTTCAGTAAACAGCCTCTTTCATTGGCCATTGGCTGGAGCAACTAACCAATGGCTGTAGCACCAGCCCCCTGCCAGCTGGTCTAGGTGTATAACAAACAAATCCCACAGATAGTCATATATTAAGACTCCCGATTGACTCGAAAACCGGACACAGCCAAACTTGTAAAAATCAAGCAAAGATGCTTAGATTCACAAGGTCATCCATGCAATGCAAAACACTTCAGTTCCTCAAGAGGTTTACATCCAATCAAATGGGAAAAGTTACACACCAATCACCGTTTATTTCTCTAGAATATCTCACCCACTATTGGCCCGAAAAGGTCAATAGATGAATCGGTTGGTCAATGGCTATAATAACGCTGGTTCCTTACTGAATAAAGTTTACTGCCAGCAGCTAAGTGTATGGTTGGAATATAATCCAACCAACAAAAATTCCCCTTACTGTAGCAAATCCGAATATAAAAGTTACAGAACAGTCTTTGCTCTTCCACCATTCACTTTTACCATGGATTTATGTAAAATAAATTTTCATTAGGTAAAGTACATTTAGTGAAATACATTTCCCAGAGAGACCTTCAGAAGGGAAGCTGGCTACATTAGTGGCCTATAACGTTCCTTCTGGCTTTCAGTATAGGTTTTAGAGGGACAACAGAATTTAAGCCAGGTTGATGGTGGGCTTGTAGATTAACTATCCAGCTGATCTCATGTAACTCCGTGCGATTGTTGATGTCACCTGCTGTGTTCGTTACGGCCATCACTTCCAGCGCTTTAAACTTAAAATGATGTGTGGGATTACCAAGATGATGCACTGTCAGTGCATTATTCATATCTTTTATGTAGGCTATCCCTGAGATGTCTCCGTATTCAATCCTTAAACCTTTGGTTAGTCTTGCCAATATAGAACACCTCACATTGGCAACATGTTACTAAGTAAATTAGATGTTTAGTGTTACAGCCAGCATAGCATTTCAATGAGTATACCTTTCCTGTAGTAGGATGAATGAAGGAATTGTCTATATGTGGGCAAGCTTTAAATCTATAGCATTTAAACGTGCCTTTTCTCTCCGAGCATTTTTTGTGGACAAAACCATCCTTATTACATAGAAGTCTTTTAATGTTTTTATTGTCTTTAAAAAGAAAGCGGGGGGTATCACCAATTACTTTTTTAATCTTGCTGTCTGTTAAAACTGGTCAGAATCTCCTGATGACATCACAAATCTGTGAACTGTCATTACTGTAGGTCAACATACACTTGAGTTGCATCTCATTGGCTCTAGTCGTGGAAGCAACTGTAGAGGAAGAGTTGCTTGAGACAAAAAGTAGGGTCTACCTTTATTCCTCCTGAGTTCTTCAGGGTTAATTTTCAAGGTCAGATGGCCATCCCTATAACCTCTGCTTCTTAGATTCTCAAGGAGATGTATCTGTTCAGTTTCAAAGTCTTCTCCCTCAGTGCAAAGTCTAGAAGCACGTAATACTTGATTTTCATAAATACTGTTGAAAGTATGCTTTGGATGCATGCTTTGCCTATGCAAATAGTGATTATTCCATGTTGGTTTTCTGAAGATATTAGTACTTGATCCTCGTATGGGATGCAGACAAATCTTCACATCCAGAAAGTCTACTTCAACTTTCGAAAACTTTACCTTAAATTCCAAGAAGTCAGTGTTTTGGTTAATGTATTCCGCAAAGGAAGTTAGTTCGTCATTATTCCCTTTCCACAGAATAAAAATGTCATGTACAAAACGGTCGTAGTAGAGAAGATGGCCATTCCATGGATTAATACCACTTAGAACTTCTGAACTTTCCCATTGGGCAAAAACCAGATTTGAATAACTGTTTGCACATGGGGGTGCCCATAGCCACTCCCCATGTCTGCAGATAGAAATCTTCTCTGTATACAAAGATGTTATTTTCTAAAACTAATTCCAATAGAGTGCATATCAGGTTCGGGTTGACGTTGTTTCGTAACAAAATAGTCTTCACAGCATGTATACCAAAGTTGTTTGGTATTGCACTAACTTTTCAAAAGTTACCAAGATAATATTTTCAAAGTTGGTCATACCACTGGTCTTGGAGTATAGGTCCCTTAAGAAACTTCCAGTATCTTTTAGAACAGTATCAACATGACAAAGAACCTTTTTTAGTTCAATTTCAATGTAAATAGATAACGACTCTGTAATCCAGTCTCTCCCTGATACAGTCTGACGCAGTGGGGGGTCATTCAGGTCTTTATGGATCTTAGGCAAGCCACCAATGCTAGGGATCATAGGATTCGGGCAAACAAAGAAATAAAGTTCTTTGCTTAAGCATTGTTCCATGAGCAGATCATAAAGCTCTTGCTGTACAATTTTGATCTTCATGTCCACTTGTCGTTTATCCAATTTAGTGTATGTATGCCCATCCTCTAGCATTGCCGTCATTTTGGCTTTATACCAATCAGCATCCATAACAGCTATACAGCCACCTTTATCGGCTGGTTTAATGACCAAGTTATCCATAGATCTTAGTTGCTGGAGTGCCTCCCTTTCTTTAAATGTAATATTGTGGAAGTTTCCATGGTTGAAGTGTGCTCTCAGTTTACTGACCTCATCCTCACATAGTTTCAGGAAGAGTTCAGCTGCTGGAGAATTTGCTGGTACAAAGTTACTAAGTTTCCTAGGAAAATGTGCTGCTTGTCCGCTGCTGTTGCCATATATGCATTTCAATGAAATATTCCTGCAAAAAAGTCTAATATCCGTCATGAATTCATTAAGATCTGCCGATTAAAGCAGGAATAAAGCTCAGACCACGTCCTAATACTGATAACTGTTCTTCACTCTGAGTGAAATTTGATAGATTGACAACTAAGCCCACATTAGGCACTTTCATGTTGTCACCTTTTTGCACTTGCGTTCCTGACTCTGTGCCCGAGGATTTCTTTGGAAGGAATGTTTCACAAAAACCGGCAAAGGCCAATTAGCAGTAGTAAATAAGGTTCCTTCTTTGGTCTAGTTCCCATATCAAGGTTTACATCGTATTCACATAGCTGAGGATCAAACCCCATAGTCATCCTACTCGTCCCAGCTTCACTAATATCAGCAGAAGTTATACTGTCAATGGAAACATTGGTTGAATCAATAGTAGCAGGCTGACTGCTTGCTAGAATGTGATTCTGCATTCTAGGGATATGGTTCTGTGTTTCAACTTGACCTTGTCCTCCTATATGTTTATTGGTGTAGTCCCTGTATGTGTGTATTTCTCTCCGGGATCTACTCTGACCCCTGTTACCTCTTGGCACCCCTTCATTAGACTCTCTAGGCCATTCGAAAATATGGCCATTTTTAAAATCTTTAAAATCACGTGCCAGCTTGTCGTAATTTTGTAAATTAGTTTGCAAAAGTTCTAATTTTTGCAAATGAGTATCTTGTAGATCCATATCTTCCAGAATAACTTGCTTGCTGGCAATTAATGTTGCTATGCTTTCTTTATCTGGTTTAAAGTACTCCACCAGTAGATGCATATACTTCTGGCTAGTCTCCAGATTAATAGCTTGCCATCTGGCAAGCATATCTGGGTAGGTGTTTCCATAGCTAGGAAGGCATTTAACACGCATACCTCTTGGTGCAAGTTTAGGGTGAAGGCAAGCTTCCAAATGAAAATGTTGCCATTGCAAATGTTTAAGTCTAAATGCAGCATTCTCAACTTCACGAAAAATAGTTAAAAAATCAGTATCGACTGCCGGTGTTGCTAGAGAATTGATTTCTTCATTTCCCAAGTTCACCTGTATAAGTGGATTTGCCATCTCCCCGCCTAAAATGGTAAAAGAACAATTCTTCATTTGTTTTTTATTAGTCGTTTCAGCATGTGCGTTGATTGGAAGAACAATATAAATGAAAAATTTGAGAAACATCCAACCTCTGCTGAAGGTGCCAAAGACAAAAAAGCAGCAACAGGAAAAATACTTCAAAGCACCACCACGACGACAATACAGTTCTTAAGCTTCTGGCATGCCAAACAGACAATCCAGCAAGACAAAATATTAATCAAACGAATGTTCAAATCAAGTGAAGTACACTAAGTAATAAAGACATCTGAAGTGATGTGTATACATTCATATGCAATATTATCATTTGACTGGCTACATTTAATTGTGAAGAGACAGTGTTATTGGTCAGTCACACTACTCAATACCTCTTGTGAACCAATGATGGTTTTATAATTCTGTTGCCCTATTGGCTATGAATTTCGTAAATGGAGCATTTCCCGACATTTTGTTTGGTTGCTAGTTCTGTTTTTTTTACCTATAGGAAATTAGCATTTTAGCTATAATTATTGGTTATTAGTTAACCAGGATGCAAGAAATAAAGAAATGATTGGTTAAGTCTTTATTTTAAATGTGAAGCAGCAGTTAGTATTATGATCTGATGAAGGCTGAATAGGCGAAAGCTCTCATCTGATGTCTCTTTATTACGTCGTGTACTCCACTTGATTTGAACATTCATTTGATTAATAAATATTTTGTCTTACTGGATTGTCTGTTTGGGATGTCAGAAGCTTAAGAACTGTATTGTCGTTGGGGTGGTGCTTTGAAGTCTCTTTCCTGTTGCTGCTTTTTTGGATTCAGCACCTTCAGCGGAGGTTGGAAGTTTTTCTCAAATCTATACAAACTGTTAAAGATTTCCTGCAAGTACAGCCTCCAAGATTTAGTATGCATTGTCCCTCTAAGAATTGGTCCCCCCCTAAAAAAAAAAATTGGTCCCTTTCCTGCCCTTTTCCAAGGGTTCAAAAATTTCAAAAGGGAACCCAGCAAGGAAAAAACCCAGGAAAAATTCAGTTCCCCAATAAATAAAAAGGAACTTTTTAAGC
>NC_056744.1:1071764272-1071766574 GCF_019279795.1 Protopterus annectens | reverse complement strand
GTAGGATGTCCTGTTTGTATTGTATTTATTCTGCGCTTTATTGTGCTTTATTTTCATGAGCATGCAATAGCTGATCCATGGAAAATTCTTACATGAAACTGGTCCTTGGTGCAAAAAAAAAAAAGATTGTAGACCTGTACTCATAATCATCATCCGTGGCTTTTCATGTCCTGCTTCTTCACATCCATTCCTTCAGCTTTTATTCTCCATCCTTCCCTGTATCATACCATCTTCCCTTTGTGGTTTTTTTTATTTTTCTCCAGAGTACACGGGGGTCCTACTTGATTCCTTCCCACTTAAATCCTGCACATTGCTTCCTTGCATTCATTATTTGCGTTTGGTAGATGTGTAACATAAGCCCTGGGCAGTTTTTCAATCATTCCCTACCTTCACCTACTGAGACAACCAGTGTCCATAATCATCAGTTACTGTCACCTGACTGTTTGCTTTAAATGTCTGATAGTGATTTTAAAATAACCACAGTAAGTTATTCACTGTTGCTCTACACAAATGCACAATAGTGTTGCAAATCCAGACGGTTAACTGAGCAAACAACAAGAGTATAAGCTACTTAAATCCACCAGCATCCCCTCCCCCACACTGAATACTTATAGCTACTTTATTCTGTACATATCATGTGTTAAAATAGGTAAAAGTATAGAAGAAATAATTCCTCTTGATGCAGGAGTCTGTTATTTGAGAGCATACCTCTTATCTGTCCAGATTTTTAATAGAATACCTATATCTTTGACCCTTTCCTCATAAGTTTTCCCCCAAAGTGCTAATCTTTGAGAACTGAAGTCACTGTATGGCAGGAATTGAGTTTCAGACTTTGTCATTCAGAAAATGCATGATGATACAAAACAAGTTTTTCTTAATATTTAAAACTTGTCCCCGATTTAGGCCATTCGTCTCCACTTTATTTTTGTCTTTGTCCAGATTTGTTGCACAAAGATTTTGAGAAATATTGCTGAGAGCTGCACAACGTCAACTTTGTTTCATACAAGTTGGGAATACTTGTGGATATTATCTGTGTCGTACAAATGCAAACTTTGCTAATAAATGTGTGTGTGAGGGCTCTCATCCCTTAACAAGAATCCAGGGAGAAGAACAAAACAAGTGCGAGGGAGAAATGCCCCAACATTTTCAACGGATTTTAAATACTGATTTTTTTTTTTTTTTTGCTAAAATTGCTAGTTTTGCATTAGCATACATTTCTATTGCTCACTCCCCACATTAAAAAAAAAGGGAACGGCCATGCTTTTTGGTTTTCTTTTTTGTCTATAACTCTTAGCTTTCCATCTCCAAATGTGGGGCACTGCCTTTTTTATTTTCTTAATTACATTTTTTAACAAGGACTAACTGACCTTTTCAGTGTGTGATATGGACTTTTGAAAAGTCAGAATGAGGACAGTGCCTCATATTAAGGTATGGTTAAAAATTATGCACATGCCTATGTATGTTCCCATTTTCTTGGTGTAAGATAATGCAAACTGCATACCATTAGTTGCAGATGTGCACACAGGTGACTGCAGTTCTGCCATACGTCTCCAAGGAGTCAGCCATAAAATAAAATAGAGGACATTCTGTGAACTCTGGGGCATTTTTACATTTAATGGTTTTAGTGTTTGCTTGCCTAGCATCAGTTTACCTACATACAGCCCAAATTGATCATTCCCATTTCCCCAACACTAATGCCCCCCATGCAGGCTGTTCTTATTCTCCTTAAGTATAACACTGTCAAGGATACTGTGCATGCACAAACATTAGAGTCGATCACGCAAGTATAACTGTACTTGCAATGACATTAAAACAATTTAATATTTACAAAGAAGTTTCTAAAATTAAGTACTTTTAGGTCACCACATAAGCAGTTGTGCCATTAGACTGCATATTAAAGTATTTGTTCAGTCTGCCATGTTTATCCGTTTAATTCTCTTTATGTGATAAGGGCATAGAGAATATATTTGTAATTGTGTACCAGCTTCCATGTTGTAGCCTTCCTTCTCACCAGACTGACCATGTTTCCAGACTGCATATCCTTTTAGCTGGAAAAAGCAAGAAAAAGGTCTCCTTAAGAGGTAAGTTTATGTAATAATTCCTGGCTGGGTTTTGCCTTAAAGTGCAACTTAAACTTGAATTTAAATGTGTGGTAAATATGCCAGGATTTTTTTTTTTTGTTTTGCCATCTCTCCTTGCCCAAAGTTATTTCAAAAAATTGAATGCTATATTACGTATCTGACTATACGTTGCCCTGTTTATCACTTTCCTCAAGTCAAAGTAGTAAGAGAAATTATTTGGA